>NC_134832.1:56041804-56096315 GCF_004210375.1 Tachypleus tridentatus | reverse complement strand
TAAGACAGGTAGTGTATATTGGGATCTTTAGATAGACGTGTATAATACTTGTGAAACTTTATATTAAGACAGGTAGTGTATATTGGGATCTTTAGATAGACGTGCATAATACTTGTGAAACTTTATATTAAGACAGGTAGTGTATATTGAGGATCTTTAGATAGACGTGGAATAATACTTGTGAAACTTTATATTAAGACAGGTAGTGTATATTGGGATCTTTAGATAGACGTATATAATACTTGTGAAACTTTATATTAAGACAGGTAGTGTCTATTGGGATCTTTAGATAGACGTATAATACTTGTGAAACTTTATATTAAGACAGGTAGTGTATATTGGGATCTTTAGATAGACGTGGATAATACTTGTGAAACTTTATATTAAGACAGGTAGTGTATATTGGGATCTTTAGATAGACGTGTATAATACTTGTGAAACTTTATATTAAGACAGGTAGTGTCTATTGGGATCTTTAGATAGACGTGTATAATACTTGTGAAACTTTATATTAAGACAGGTAGTGTATATTGAGATCTTTAGATAGACGTGGTATAATACTTGTGAAACTTTATATTAAGACAGGTAGTGTATATTGGGATCTTTAGATAGACGTGTATAATACTTGTGAAACTTTATATTAAGACAGGTAGTGTCTATTGGGATCTTTAGATAGACGTGTATAATACTTGTGAAACTTTATATTAAGACAGGTAGTGTCTATTGAGATCTTTAGATAGACGTGCATAATACTTGTGAAACTTTATATTAAGACAGGTAGTGTATATTGGGATCTTTAGATAGACGTGTATAATACTTGTGAAACTTTATATTAAGACAGGTAGTGTCTATTGGGATCTTTAGATAGACGTGCATAATACTTGTGAAACTTTATATTAAGACGGGTAGTGTATATTGGGATCTTTAGATAGACGTGCATAATACTTGTGAAACTTTATATTAAGACGGGTAGTGTCTATTGGGATCTTTAGATAGACGTGTATAATACTTGTGAAACTTTATATTAAGACAGGTAGTGTATATTGGGATCTTTAGATAGACGTGTATAATACTTGTGAAACTTTATATTAAGACAGGTAGTGTCTATTGGGATCTTTAGATAGACGTGTATAATACTTGTGAAACTTTATATTAAGACAGGTAGTGTATATTGGGATCTTTAGATAGACGTGTATAATACTTGTGAAACTTTATATTAAGACAGGTAGTGTCTATTGGGATCTTTAGATAGACGTGTATAATACTTGTGAAACTTTATATTAAGACAGGTAGTGTATATTGGGATCTTTAGATAGACGTACATAATACTTGTGAAACTTTATATTAAGACAGGTAGTGTCTATTGGGATCTTTAGATAGACGTACATAATACTTGTGAAACTTTATATTAAGACAGGTAGTGTCTATTGGGATCTTTAGATAGACGTGTATAATACTTGTGAAACTTTATATTAAGACAGGTAGTGTCTATTGGGATCTTTAGATAGACGTGTATAATACTTGTGAAACTTTATATTAAGACAGGTAGTGTATATCGGGATTTTTAGATAGACGTACATAATACTTGTGAAACTTTATATTAAGACAGGTAGTGTATATTGGGATCTTTAGATAGACGTGTATAATACTTGTGAAACTTTATATTAAGACAGGTAGTGTCTATTGGGATCTTTAGATAGACGTGCATAATACTTGTGAAACTTTATATTAAGACAGGTAGTGTATATTGGGATCTTTAGATAGACGTGTATAATACTTGTGAAACTTTATATTAAGACAAGTAGTGTCTATTGGGATCTTTAGATAGACGTGCATAATACTTGTGAAACTTTATATTAAGACAGGTAGTGTATATTGAGATCTTTAGATAGACGTGCATAATACTTGTGAAACTTTATATTAAGACAGGTAGTGTTTATTGAGATCTTTAGATAGACGTGTATAATACTTGTGAAACTTTATATTAAGACAAGTAGTGTATATTCAGATCTTTAGATAGACGTGTATAATACTTGTGAAACTTTATATTAAGACAGGTAGTGTCTATTGAGATCTTTAGATAGACGTGCATAATACTTGTGAAACTTTATATTAAGACAGGTAGTGTCTATTGGGATCTTTAGATAGACGTGCATAATACTTGTGAAACTTTATATTAAGACAGGTAGTGTCTATTGGGATCTTTAGATAGACGTGTATAATACTTGTGAAACTTTATATTAAGACAGGTAGTTTCTATTGGGATCTTTAGATAGACGTGTATAATACTTGTGAAACTTTATATTAAGACAGGTAGTGTATATTGGGATCTTTAGATAGACGTGTATAATACTTGTGAAACTTTATATTAAGACAGGTAGTGTATATTGGGATCTTTAGATAGACGTTCATAATACTTGTGAAACTTTATATTAAGACAGGTAGTGTATATTGGGATCTTTAGATAGACGTGTATAATACTTGTGAAACTTTATATTAAGACAGGTAGTGTATATTGGGATCTTTAGATAGACGTGTATAATACTTGTGAAACTTTATATTAAGACAGATAATGTATAATGGGATCTTTAGATAGACGTGCATAATACTTGTGAAACTTTATATTAAGACAGGTAGTGTATATTGAGATCTTTAGATAGACGTGGAAAATACTTGTGAAACTTTATATTAAGACAGGTAGTGTATATTGGGATCTTTAGATAGACGTGTATAATACTTGTGAAACTTTATATTAAGACAGGTAGTGTCTATTGGGGTTCTTTAGATAGACGTGTATAATACTTATGAAACTTTATATTAAGACAGGTAGTGTATATTGAGATCTTTAGATAGACGTGGAAAATACTTGTGAAACTTTATATTAAGACAAGTAGTGTATATTGGGATCTTTAGATAGACGTGGAAAATACTTGGAAACTTTATATTAAGACAGGTAGTGTCTATTGGGATCTTTAGATAGACGTGTATAATACTTGTGAAACTTTATATTAAGACAGGTAGTGTATATTGAGATCTTTAGATAGACGTGGAAAATACTTGTGAAACTTTATATTAAGACAGGTAGTGTCTATTGGGATCTTTAGATAGACGTGTATAATACTTGTGAAACTTTATATTAAGACAGGTAGTGTCTATTGGGATCTTTAGATAGACGTGTATAATACTTGTGAAACTTTATATTAAGACAGGTAGTGTCTATTGAGATCTTTAGATAGACGTGCATAATACTTGTGAAACTTTATATTAAGACAGGTAGTGTATATTGGGATCTTTAGATAGACGTGTATAATACTTGTGAAACTTTATATTAAGACAGGTAGTGTCTATTGAGATCTTTAGATAGACGTACATAATACTTGTGAAACTTTATATTAAGACGGGTAGTGTCTATTGGGATCTTTAGATAGACGTGCATAATACTTGTGAAACTTTATATTAAGACAGGTAGTGTATATTGGGATCTTTAGATAGACGTGTATAATACTTGTGAAACTTTATATTAAGACAGGTAGTGTATATTGGGATCTTTAGATAGACGTGCATAATACTTGTGAAACTTTATATTAAGACAGGTAGTGTATATTGGGATCTTTAGATAGACGTGTATAATACTTGTGAAACTTTATATTAAGACAAGTAGTGTCTATTGAGATCTTTAGATAGACGTGCATAATACTTGTGAAACTTTATATTAAGACAGGTAGTGTATATTGAGATCTTTAGATAGACGTGCATAATACTTGTGAAACTTTATATTAAGACGGGTAGTGTTTATTGAGATCTTTAGATAGACGTGTATAATACTTGTGAAACTTTATATTAAGACAAGTAGTGTATATTCAGATCTTTAGACAGACGTGTATAATACTTGTGAAACTTTATATTAAGACAGGTAGTGTCTATTGAGATCTTTAGATAGACGTGCATAATACTTGTGAAACTTTATATTAAGACAGGTAGTGTCTATTGGGATCTTTAGATAGACGTGCATAATACTTGTGAAACTTTATATTAAGACAGGTAGTGTCTATTGGGATCTTTAGATAGACGTGTATAATACTTGTGAAACTTTATATTAAGACAGGTAGTGTATATTGGGATCTTTAGATAGACGTGTATAATACTTGTGAAACTTTATATTAAGACAGGTAGTGTATATTGGGATCTTTAGATAGACGTGCATAATACTTGTGAAACTTTATATTAAGACAGGTAGTGTATATTGGGATCTTTAGATAGACGTTCATAATACTTGTGAAACTTTATATTAAGACAGGTAGTGTATATTGGGATCTTTAGATAGACGTGTATAATACTTGTGAAACTTTATATTAAGACAAGTAGTGTCTATTGGGATCTTTAGATAGACGTGCATAATACTTGTGAAACTTTATATTAAGACAGGTAGTGTATATTGGGATCTTTAGATAGACGTGTATAATACTTGTGAAACTTTATATTAAGACAAGTAGTGTCTATTGAGATCTTTAGATAGACGTGCATAATACTTGTGAAACTTTATATTAAGACAGGTAGTGTATATTGAGATCTTTAGATAGACGTGCATAATACTTGTGAAACTTTATATTAAGACGGGTAGTGTTTATTGAGATCTTTAGATAGACGTGTATAATACTTGTGAAACTTTATATTAAGACAAGTAGTGTATATTCAGATCTTTAGACAGACGTGTATAATACTTGTGAAACTTTATATTAAGACAGGTAGTGTCTATTGAGATCTTTAGATAGACGTGCATAATACTTGTGAAACTTTATATTAAGACAGGTAGTGTCTATTGGGATCTTTAGATAGACGTGCATAATACTTGTGAAACTTTATCTTAAGACAGGTAGTGTCTATTGGGATCTTTAGATAGACGTGTATAATACTTGTGAAACTTTATATTAAGACAGGTAGTTTCTATTGGGATCTTTAGATAGACGTGTATAATACTTGTGAAACTTTATATTAAGACAGGTAGTGTATATTGGGATCTTTAGATAGACGTGCATAATAATTGTGAAACTTTATATTAAGACAGGTAGTGTATATTGGGATCTTTAGATAGACGTTCATAATACTTGTGAAACTTTATATTAAGACAGGTAGTGTATATTGGGATCTTTAGATAGACGTGTATAATACTTGTGAAACTTTATATTAAGACAGGTAGTGTATATTGGGATCTTTAAATAGACGTGTATAATACTTGTGAAACTTTATATTAAGACAGATAATATATAATGGGATCTTTAGATAGACGTGCGTAATAGTTGTGAAACTTTATATTAAGACAGGTAGTGTATATTGAGATCTTTAGATAGACGTGGAAAATACTTGTGAAACTTTATATTAAGACAGGTAGTGTCTATTGGGGTTCTTTAGATAGACGTGTATAATACTTATGAAACTTTATATTAAGACAGGTAGTGTATATTGAGATCTTTAGATAGACGTGGAAAATACTTGTGAAACTTTATATTAAGACAAGTAGTGTATATTGGGATCTTTAGATAGACGTGGAAAATACTTGGAAACTTTATATTAAGACAGGTAGTGTCTATTGGGATCTTTAGATAGACGTGTATAATACTTGTGAAACTTTATATTAAGACAGGTAGTGTATATTGAGATCTTTAGATAGACGTGGAAAATACTTGTGAAACTTTATATTAAGACAAGTAGTGTCTATTGGGATCTTTAGATAGACGTGTATAATACTTGTGAAACTTTATATTAAGACAGGCAGTGTCTATTGGGATCTTTAGATAGACGTGTATAATACTTGTGAAACTTTATATTAAGACAGGTAGTGTCTATTGAGATCTTTAGATAGACGTGCATAATACTTGTGAAACTTTATATTAAGACAGGTAGTGTATATTGGGATCTTTAGATAGACGTGTATAATACTTGTGAAACTTTATATTAAGACAAGTAGTGTCTATTGAGATCTTTAGATAGACGTACATAATACTTGTGAAACTTTATATTAAGACGGGTAGTGTCTATTGGGATCTTTAGATGGACGTGCATAATACTTGTGAAACTTTATATTAAGACAGGTAGTGTATATTGGGATCTTTAGATAGACGTGTATAATACTTGTGAAACTTTATATTAAGACAGGTAGTGTATATTGGGATCTTTAGATAGACGTGCATAATACTTGTGAAACTTTATATTAAGACAGGTAGTGTATATTGGGATCTTTAGATAGACGTGTATAATACTTGTGAAACTTTATATTAAGACAAGTAGTGTCTATTGAGATCTTTAGATAGACGTGCATAATACTTGTGAAACTTTATATTAAGACAGGTAGTGTATATTGAGATCTTTAGATAGACGTGCATAATACTTGTGAAACTTTATATTAAGACGGGTAGTGTTTATTGAGATCTTTAGATAGACGTGTATAATACTTGTGAAACTTTATATTAAGACAAGTAGTGTATATTGGGATCTTTAGATAGACGTGTATAATACTTGTGAAACTTTATATTAAGACAGGTAGTGTCTATTGAGATCTTTAGATAGACGTGCATAATACTTGTGAAACTTTATATTAAGACAGGTAGTGTCTATTGGGATCTTTAGATAGACGTGCATAATACTTGTGAAACTTTATATTAAGACAGGTAGTGTCTATTGGGATCTTTAGATAGACGTGTATAATACTTGTGAAACTTTATATTAAGACAGGTAGTTTCTATTGGGATCTTTAGATAGACGTGTATAATACTTGTGAAACTTTATATTAAGACAGGTAGTGTATATTGGGATCTTTAGATAGACGTGCATAATAATTGTGAAACTTTATATTAAGACAGGTAGTGTATATTGGGATCTTTAGATAGACGTTCATAATACTTGTGAAACTTTATATTAAGACAGGTAGTGTATATTGGGATCTTTAGATAGACGTGTATAATACTTGTGAAACTTTATATTAAGACAGGTAGTGTATATTGGGATCTTTAGATAGACGTGTATAATACTTGTGAAACTTTATATTAAGACAGATAATATATAATGGGATCTTTAGATAGACGTGCGTAATAGTTGTGAAACTTTATATTAAGACAGGTAGTGTATATTGAGATCTTTAGATAGACGTGGAAAATACTTGTGAAACTTTATATTAAGACAGGTAGTGTATATTGGGATCTTTAGATAGACGTGTATAATACTTGTGAAACTTTATATTAAGACAGGTAGTGTATATTGAGATCTTTAGATAGACGTGGAAAATACTTGTGAAACTTTATATTAAGACAAGTAGTGTATATTGGGATCTTTAGATAGACGTGGAAAATACTTGGAAACTTTATATTAAGACAAGTAGTGTATATTGGGATCTTTAGATAGACGTGTATAATACTTGTGAAACTTTATATTAAGACAGGTAGTGTCTATTGGGATCTTTAGATAGACGTGTATAATACTTGTGAAACTTTATATTAAGACAGGTAGTGTATATTGGGATCTTTAGATAGACGTGTATAATACTTGTGAAACTTTATATTAAGACAGGTAGTGTCTATTGGGGTTCTTTAGATAGACGTGTATAATACTTGTGAAACTTTATATTAAGACAGGTAGTGTATATTGAGATCTTTAGATAGACGTACATAATACTTGTGAAACTTTATATTAAGACGTGTAGTGTCTATTGGGATCTTTAGATAGACGTGTATAATACTTGTGAAACTTTATATTAAGACAGGTAGTGTCTATTGGGATCTTTAGATAGACGTACATAATACTTGTGAAACTTTATATTAAGACGGGTAGTGTCTATTGGGATCTTTAGATAGACGTGTATAATACTTGTGAAACTTTATATTAAGACAGGTAGTGTCTATTGGGATCTTTAGATAGACGTGTATAATACTTGTGAAACTTTATATTAAGACAGGTAGTGTATATTGGGATCTTTAGATAGACGTACATAATACTTGTGAAACTTTATATTAAGACAGGTAGTGTATATTGGGATCTTTAGATAGACGTGTATAATACTTGTGAAACTTTATATTAAGACAAGTAGTGTCTATTGGGATCTTTAGATAGACGTGCATAATACTTGTGAAACTTTATATTAAGACAGGTAGTGTATATTGGGATCTTTAGATAGACGTGTATAATACTTGTGAAACTTTATATTAAGACAGGTAGTGTCTATTGAGATCTTTAGATAGACGTGCATAATACTTGTGAAACTTTATATTAAGACAGGTAGTGTCTATTGGGATCTTTAGATAGACGTGTATAATACTTGTGAAACTTTATATTAAGACAGGTAGTGTATATTGGGATCTTTAGATAGACGTGTATAATACTTGTGAAACTTTATATTAAGACAGGTAGTGTATATTGGGATCTTTAGATAGACGTGTATAATACTTGTGAAACTTTATATTAAGACAAGTAGTGTCTATTGGGATCTTTAGATAGACGTGCATAATACTTGTGAAACTTTATATTAAGACAGGTAGTGTATATTGGGATCTTTAGATAGACGTGTATAATACTTGTGAAACTTTATATTAAGACAGGTAGTGTCTATTGAGATCTTTAGATAGACGTGCATAATACTTGTGAAACTTTATATTAAGACAGGTAGTGTATATTGAGATCTTTAGATAGACGTGCATAATACTTGTGAAACTTTATATTAAGACGGGTAGTGTTTATTGAGATCTTTAGATAGACGTGTATAATACTTGTGAAACTTTATATTAAGACAAGTAGTGTATATTGGGATCTTTAGATAGACGTGTATAATACTTGTGAAACTTTATATTAAGACAGGTAGTGTCTATTGAGATCTTTAGATAGACGTGCATAATACTTGTGAAACTTTATATTAAGACAGGTAGTGTCTATTGGGATCTTTAGATAGACGTGCATAATACTTGTGAAACTTTATCTTAAGACAGGTAGTGTCTATTGGGATCTTTAGATAGACGTGGATAATACTTGTGAAACTTTATATTAAGACAGGTAGTGTATATTGGGATCTTTAGATAGACGTGCATAATACTTGTGAAACTTTATAATAAGACAGGTAGTGTATATTGGGATCTTTAGATAGACGTGTATAATACTTGTGAAACTTTATATTAAGACAGGTAGTGTCTATTGAGATCTTTAGATAGACGTGCATAATACTTGTGAAACTTTATATTAAGACAGGTAGTGTATATTGGGATCTTTAGATAGACGTGTATAATACTTGTGAAACTTTATATTAAGACAAGTAGTGTCTATTGAGATCTTTAGATAGACGTACATAATACTTGTGAAACTTTATATTAAGACGGGTAGTGTCTATTGGGATCTTTAGATGGACGTGCATAATACTTGTGAAACTTTATATTAAGACAGGTAGTGTATTTTGGAATCTTTAGATAGACGTGTATAATACTTGTGAAACTTTATATTAAGACAGGTAGTGTATATTGGGATCTTTAGATAGACGTTCATAATACTTGTGAAACTTTATATTAAGACAGGTAGTGTATATTGGGATCTTTAGATAGACGTGTATAATACTTGTGAAACTTTATATTAAGACAAGTAGTGTCTATTGAGATCTTTAGATAGACGTGCATAATACTTGTGAAACTTTATATTAAGACAGGTAGTGTATATTGAGATCTTTAGATAGACGTGCATAATACTTGTGAAACTTTATATTAAGACGGGTAGTGTTTATTGAGATCTTTAGATAGACGTGTATAATACTTGTGAAACTTTATATTAAGACAAGTAGTGTATATTCAGATCTTTAGATAGACGTGTATAATACTTGTGAAACTTTATATTAAGACAGGTAGTGTCTATTGAGATCTTTAGATAGACGTGCATAATACTTGTGAAACTTTATATTAAGACAGGTAGTGTCTATTGGGATCTTTAGATAGACGTGTATAATACTTGTGAAACTTTATATTAAGACAGGTAGTGTCTATTGGGATCTTTAGATAGACGTGTATAATACTTGTGAAACTTTATATTAAGACAGGTAGTGTATATTGGGATCTTTAGATAGACGTGCATAATAATTGTGAAACTTTATATTAAGACAGGTAGTGTATATTGGGATCTTTAGATAGACGTTCATAATACTTGTGAAACTTTATATTAAGACAGGTAGTGTATATTGGGATCTTTAGATAGACGTGTATAATACTTGTGAAACTTTATATTAAGACAGGTAGTGTATATTGGGATCTTTAGATAGACGTGTATAATACTTGTGAAACTTTATATTAAGACAGATAATATATAATGGGATCTTTAGATAGACGTGCGTAATAGTTGTGAAACTTTATATTAAGACAGGTAGTGTATATTGAGATCTTTAGATAGACGTGGAAAATACTTGTGAAACTTTATATTAAGACAGGTAGTGTATATTGGGATCTTTAGATAGACGTGTATAATACTTGTGAAACTTTATATTAAGACAGGTAGTGTCTATTGGGGTTCTTTAGATAGACGTGTATAATACTTATGAAACTTTATATTAAGACAGGTAGTGTATATTGAGATCTTTAGATAGACGTGGAAAATACTTGTGAAACTTTATATTAAGACAAGTAGTGTATATTGGGATCTTTAGATAGACGTGGAAAATACTTGGAAACTTTATATTAAGACAGGTAGTGTCTATTGGGATCTTTAGATAGACGTGTATAATACTTGTGAAACTTTATATTAAGACAGGTAGTGTATATTGAGATCTTTAGATAGACGTGGAAAATACTTGTGAAACTTTATATTAAGACAAGTAGTGTCTATTGGGATCTTTAGATAGACGTGTATAATACTTGTGAAACTTTATATTAAGACAGGTAGTGTCTATTGGGATCTTTAGATAGACGTGTATAATACTTGTGAAACTTTATATTAAGACAGGTAGTGTCTATTGAGATCTTTAGATAGACGTGCATAATACTTGTGAAACTTTATATTAAGACAGGTAGTGTATATTGGGATCTTTAGATAGACGTGCATAATACTTGTGAAACTTTATATTAAGACGGGTAGTGTTTATTGAGATCTTTAGATAGACGTGTATAATACTTGTGAAACTTTATATTAAGACAAGTAGTGTATATTGGGATCTTTAGATAGACGTGTATAATACTTGTGAAACTTTATATTAAGACAGGTAGTTTCTATTGGGATCTTTAGATAGACGTGTATAATACTTGTGAAACTTTATATTAAGACAGGTAGTGTATATTGGGATCTTTAGATAGACGTGCATAATAATTGTGAAACTTTATATTAAGACAGGTAGTGTATATTGGGATCTTTAGATAGACGTTCATAATACTTGTGAAACTTTATATTAAGACAGGTAGTGTATATTGGGATCTTTAGATAGACGTGTATAATACTTGTGAAACTTTATATTAAGACAGGTAGTGTATATTGGGATCTTTAAATAGACGTGTATAATACTTGTGAAACTTTATATTAAGACAGATAATATATAATGGGATCTTTAGATAGACGTGCGTAATAGTTGTGAAACTTTATATTAAGACAGGTAGTGTATATTGAGATCTTTAGATAGACGTGGAAAATACTTGTGAAACTTTATATTAAGACAGGTAGTGTATATTGGGATCTTTAGATAGACGTGTATAATACTTGTGAAACTTTATATTAAGACAGGTAGTGTCTATTGGGATCTTTAAATAGACGTGTATAATACTTGTGAAACTTTATATTAAGACAGGTAGTGTATATTGAGATCTTTAGATAGACGTGGAAAATACTTGTGAAACTTTATATTAAGACAAGTAGTGTATATTGGGATCTTTAGATAGACGTGGAAAATACTTGGAAACTTTATATTAAGACAGGTAGTGTCTATTGGGATCTTTAGATAGACGTGTATAATACTTGTGAAACTTTATATTAAGACAGGTAGTGTATATTGAGATCTTTAGATAGACGTGTATAATACTTGTGAAACTTTATATTAAGACAGGTAGTGTATATTGAGATCTTTAGATAGACGTACATAATACTTGTGAAACTTTATATTAAGACGGGTAGTGTCTATTGGGATCTTTAGATAGACGTGTATAATACTTGTGAAACTTTATATTAAGACAGGTAGTGTCTATTGGGATCTTTAGATAGACGTGTATAATACTTGTGAAACTTTATATTAAGACAGGTAGTGTATATTGGGATCTTTAGATAGACGTGTATAATACTTGTGAAACTTTATATTAAGACAAGTAGTGTCTATTGAGATCTTTAGATAGACGTGCATAATACTTGTGAAACTTTATATTAAGACAGGTAGTGTATATTGAGATCTTTAGATAGACGTGCATAATACTTGTGAAACTTTATATTAAGACGGGTAGTGTTTATTGAGATCTTTAGATAGACGTGTATAATACTTGTGAAACTTTATATTAAGACAAGTAGTGTATATTCAGATCTTTAGATAGACGTGTATAATACTTGTGAAACTTTATATTAAGACAGGTAGTGTCTATTGGGATCTTTAGATAGACGTGCATAATACTTGTGAAACTTTATATTAAGACAGGTAGTGTCTATTGGGATCTTTAGATAGACGTGCATAATACTTGTGAAACTTTATATTAAGACAGGTAGTGTCTATTGGGATCTTTAGATAGACGTGTATAATACTTGTGAAACTTTATATTAAGACAGGTAGTGTCTATTGGGATCTTTAGATAGACGTGTATAATACTTGTGAAACTTTATATTAAGACAGGTAGTGTATATTGGGATCTTTAGATAGACGTGCATAATAATTGTGAAACTTTATATTAAGACAGGTAGTGTATATTGGGATCTTTAGATAGACGTTCATAATACTTGTGAAACTTTATATTAAGACAGGTAGTGTATATTGGGATCTTTAGATAGACGTGTATAATACTTGTGAAACTTTATATTAAGACAGGTAGTGTATATTGGGATCTTTAAATAGACGTGTATAATACTTGTGAAACTTTATATTAAGACAGATAATATATAATGGGATCTTTAGATAGACGTGCGTAATAGTTGTGAAACTTTATATTAAGACAGGTAGTGTATATTGAGATCTTTAGATAGACGTGGAAAATACTTGTGAAACTTTATATTAAGACAGGTAGTGTATATTGGGATCTTTAGATAGACGTGTATAATACTTGTGAAACTTTATATTAAGACAGGTAGTGTCTATTGGGATCTTTAGATAGACGTGTATAATACTTGTGAAACTTTATATTAAGACAGGTAGTGTATATTGGGATCTTTAGATAGACGTGTATAATACTTGTGAAACTTTATATTAAGACAGGTAGTGTCTATTGAGATCTTTAGATAGACGTGTATAATACTTGTGAAACTTTATATTAAGACAGGTAGTGTATATTGAGATCTTTAGATAGACGTGGAAAATACTTGTGAAACTTTATATTAAGACAAGTAGTTTCTATTGGGATCTTTAGATAGACGTGTATAATACTTGTGAAACTTTATATTAAGACAGGTAGTGTCTATTGAGATCTTTAGATAGACGTGCATAATACTTGTGAAACTTTATATTAAGACAAGTAGTGTCTATTGAGATCTTTAGATAGACGTGCATAATACTTGTGAAACTTTATATTAAGACAGGTAGTGTATATTGAGATCTTTAGATAGACGTGCATAATACTTGTGAAACTTTATATTAAGGCGGGTAGTGTTTATTGAGATCTTTAGATAGACGTCTATCATACTTGTGAAACTTTATATTAAGACAAGTAGTGTATATTGAGATCTTTAGATAGACGTGTATAATACTTGTGAAACTTTATATTAAGACAGGTAGTGTCTATTGAGATCTTTAGATAGACGTGCATAATACTTGTGAAACTTTATATTAAGACAGGTAGTGTCTATTGGGATCTTTAGATAGACGTGTATAATACTTGTGAAACTTTATATTAAGACAGGTAGTGTCTATTGAGATCTTTAGATAGACGTGCATAATACTTGTGAAACTTTATATTAAGACAGGTAGTGTATATTGGGATCTTTAGATAGACGTGTATAATACTTGTGAAACTTTATATTAAGACAAGTAGTGTCTATTGAGATCTTTAGATAGACGTGCATAATACTTGTGAAACTTTATATTAAGACAGGTAGTGTATATTGAGATCTTTAGATAGACGTGCATAATACTTGTGAAACTTTATATTAAGACAGG
Source organism: Tachypleus tridentatus (assembly GCF_004210375.1). Taxonomy (NCBI): domain Eukaryota; kingdom Metazoa; phylum Arthropoda; class Merostomata; order Xiphosura; family Limulidae; genus Tachypleus; species Tachypleus tridentatus. The sequence goes on along the minus strand of NC_134832.1, from coordinate 56,082,034 downwards.
TAGTGTTTATTGAGATCTTTAGATAGACGTGTATAATACTTGTGAAACTTTATATTAAGACAAGTAGTGTATATTCAGATCTTTAGATAGACGTGTATAATACTTGTGAAACTTTATATTAAGACAGGTAGTGTCTATTGGGATCTTTAGATAGACGTGTATAATACTTGTGAAACTTTATATTAAGACAGGTAGTGTATATTGGGATCTTTAGATAGACGTATAATAATTTGTGAAACTTTATATTAAGACAGATAATATATAATGGGATCTTTAGATAGACGTGCGTAATAGTTGTGAAACTTTATATTAAGACAGGTAGTGTATATTGAGATCTTTAGATAGACGTGGAAAATACTTGTGAAACTTTATATTAAGACAGGTAGTGTATATTGGGATCTTTAGATAGACGTGTATAATACTTGTGAAACTTTATATTAAGACAGGTAGTGTCTATTGGGGTTCTTTAGATAGACGTGCATAATACTTGTGAAACTTTATATTAAGGCGGGTAGTGTTTATTGAGATCTTTAGATAGACGTCTATCATACTTGTGAAACTTTATATTAAGACAAGTAGTGTATATTCAGATCTTTAGATAGACGTGTATAATACTTGTGAAACTTTATATTAAGACAGGTAGTGTCTATTGAGATCTTTAGATAGACGTGCATAATACTTGTGAAACTTTATATTAAGACAGGTAGTGTCTATTGGGATCTTTAGATAGACGTGTATAATACTTGTGAAACTTTATATTAAGACAGGTAGTGTCTATTGAGATCTTTAGATAGACGTGCATAATACTTGTGAAACTTTATATTAAGACGGGTAGTGTTTATTGAGATCTTTAGATAGACGTGTATAATACTTGTGAAACTTTATATTAAGACAAGTAGTGTATATTCAGATCTTTAGATAGACGTGTATAATACTTGTGAAACTTTATATTAAGACAGGTAGTGTCTATTGGGATCTTTAGATAGACGTGTATAATACTTGTGAAACTTTATATTAAGACAGGTAGTGTATATTGGGATCTTTAGATAGACGTGTATAATACTTGTGAAACTTTATATTAAGACAGATAATATATAATGGGATCTTTAGATAGACGTGCGTAATAGTTGTGAAACTTTATATTAAGACAGGTAGTGTATATTGAGATCTTTAGATAGACGTGGAAAATACTTGTGAAACTTTATATTAAGACAGGTAGTGTATATTGGGATCTTTAGATAGACGTGTATAATACTTGTGAAACTTTATATTAAGACAGGTAGTGTCTATTGGGGTTCTTTAGATAGACGTGTATAATACTTGTGAAACTTTATATTAAGACAGGTAGTGTATATTGAGATCTTTAGATAGACGTGGAAAATACTTGTGAAACTTTATATTAAGACAAGTAGTGTATATTGGGATCTTTAGATAGACGTGGAAAATACTTGTGAAACTTTATATTAAGACAGGTAGTGTCTATTGGGATCTTTAGATAGACGTGTATAATACTTGTGAAACTTTATATTAAGACAGGTAGTGTATATTGAGATCTTTAGATAGACGTGGAAAATACTTGTGAAACTTTATATTAAGACAAGTAGTGTCTATTGGGATCTTTAGATAGACGTGTATAATACTTGTGAAACTTTATATTAAGACAGGTAGTGTATATTGAGATCTTTAGATAGACGTACATAATACTTGTGAAACTTTATATTAAGACAGGTAGTGTCTAATGGGATCTTTAGATAGACGTGTATAATACTTGTGAAACTTTATATTAAGACAAGTAGTGTCTATTGGGATCTTTAGATAGACGTGTATAATACTTGTGAAATTTTATATTAAGACAAGTAGTGTCTATTGGGATCTTTAGATAGACGTCCAAGAAACATACTTTTAATATATGTTTTACCTTTAAAGTAAAGGATTTCTTACACTATCCTCAATATATAAAAATAATATATATAATATTAACATATTATTTAAGGGATGTGATCAAAAAGTTCTAAGACTTTACTTTTATTCTGAAGAATAATTGTCATACATCAATATTGTATACCATTCACTTCAAAGTAATCTCCCCCAGCTGATACACACTAGTTCCAACGTTCCTGTTATTTTCAGAAGCTATGCTGGAAGTCTTCAGCTATTATGCGACTGAGTTCTGTTTTCACATTATTATGGATGGTTGGAGTGTCATCAAATCTCTTTCCTTTCAACTTAATTTTCATTTTTGAGAACAGAAAAAAAATCACACGGGGCAAGATCGGAGAATATGTGAATGTGGTATCACAGAAATGTTATTTTTTTTTACCCCAAATTCTTGAACAGACACAGCAGTGTGTGTACGAACGTTGTCGTGATGAAAACACATACAGAGTTTTTTCAGTTAAAAATCACCTTACACGATCCAAAGGAAATGTCCAGTTCATCAGTAATTTCGTGGACAGTTAATTATCAATGTTTTTCTTTCACCTTAGTGACCGTTTCATCAGTGGACAACGTTGATGGCCACCCAGAAGGTGGATCCCTTTGACCCATCGCCGGCCATCTTGGAGCCTTACTTAAGCAGTCATCACCAGAGGCAGCTTAACATTTCAAAGATTTCTGTTCCTCCTTTACCATTTATCACACAGAACTTGATGCAAACACGATGCTCTTCTTTTCTTTGTATTTTTATCACGACAGGGGCAAGAGACACATCTGTCTTTGAAGATGTTTTTCGCAACACGGTATAAGGTCTTGAGAAATGGCTTGTTCGTGGGGTAGATCACTACTTGTACTTTGTACATACCTCAGTGAAACCTCTGTACAGGCACCGGTAACAGAAGAAGTCTTAGAACGTTTTGATCAGACTTCGTATGTATTATATATATATATACGAATAATATATATATATTATATAGATTATATTAGAGAAATTAAAGGAGATCAACTGAATAAACAAAATCATGAGAAACGACTACGTTAAAAACAGCAAATCTTAACCTATGATTAATTATATTATAACCATAAATATTTAAGCCTTTATTATATATATATTAATATAATATAAATATAAGTATAAAGTAAGCTAATTTTGTATTAGAATGGTTGTTTATTATCTCCGACAACATAACAAAGTTGTGAATTATAAAACAAATAAAACAATGCAGTTTAGCTCTTCTGTTAGAGAAAAACAACAACATAGAGGGACTTGTAGTATATTTCAGACAATAAACATAATAATTTCACCTGGAATAATCCCACATTTTTGTAACTTCTTTGATGTATCATTTTTACAAATACTTCGGGCGACGATAGTTTTGTATTTGTGTAAATACACCAAATATTTGTCTGTTTGTTTTAATTTCAAGCAAAGCTACACAAAGGCGTTAGGCGTCCCTAATTTAGCAGTGTAAGACTAGAGGAAAGGCCGCTGGTCATCACCACACACCGCCAACTCTTGGGCTACTTTTTAATCAATAAATAGTGGGATTGACCGTCACTTTATAACGTCCCCACGGCTGAAAGAGCCTGTATGTTTGGTGCGACGGGGATTCGAACCCGTGACCCTCAGAATACAAGTCAAGTGCCTTAAACACCTGGCCAGGCATGGCCGTATACCCAATGCTATAGTCATTACAGATGACTTAGTTGTATTTTAACGACATTAGAGCTCAGATAATCTGTGACAGACGTAATGTTATTAGAGTGTATACCAGTTAAACTAAACTTCTACCTCTGTAGCTAATCTTACCATGTTTTGATGTTTAGGGTGCTCATTGATAGAATGCTAGCCGCACCATCGAAATTCATTGTCAAACATACTCGCCATGTGAAGGCATAATGCCAATACAAATTCGGTCCGGCATGGCCAAGCGTGTTAAGGCATGCGACTCGTAATCTGAATGTCGAGTGTTCGCATCCCGGTCGCGCCAAACATGCTCGCCCTTTCAGCCGTGGGGGGCGTTATAATGTGACGGTCAATCCCACTATTCGTTGGTAAAAGAGTAGCCCAAGAGTTGGCGGTGGGTGGTGATGACTAGCTGCCTTCCCTCTAGTCTTAGACTGCTAAATTAAGGACGGCTAGCGCAGATAGCCCTCGAGTAGCTTTGTGCGAAATTCCAAAACAGACAAACAAACAATATGAATTTCGCTGTTTGTTTATAAAGAATAGACCAAGAGGCAGTGAAGGGTGGGTGTTGAATAGTTTCCTTCTTTCAAGTTTATTACTTCTAAATTAGGGATGGCTTAGTGCTTGTAGCCCTCTAGTAGCTTTACGTAAAAAAGTCAACAAATACACAATACTTAAAAGTATATTAACCAAACTTATCTTTGTACTGTCGATCTGTTAGATGTAGTGTGTTACAGTATATACTAGTTACCTTCTGCTCTTGTAGATATGTTCACAAAGGCAACTTTCTATTCTTTACATTTCCGATAAGGTTTGGTTTGTTCTGAATTTCGCACAAAGCTACTCGAGGAATATCTGTGCTAGCCGTCCTTAATTTAGCAGTCTAAGATTAGAGGGAAGGCAGCTAGTCATCATCACCCACCGCTAACTCTTGAGCTACTCTTTACCAACGAATAGTGAGATTGATCGTCACACTATAATGCCTCACGGCTGAAAGAGCAAACATCTTTGGTGTGAGAGGGATTCGAACCCGTGATCTTCCGATTACGAATCGAGTGTCATAACCGCCTGAGTTACTTTAATCATTGTCGTGCTACGTATTATTATCATATAACTGTTCTGCCACAACCAATAAATATATCAAAAAGGTTAATTACATTTCTAACATAAGCTTTAATAACATTTGTTTTCAGGGCATGTCAGGAATAGTTTTATTTAAGAAAGAGCATTTGTTAAAAAAAAAATGTATATTCCGCTTCTTTCTGTTTTAATTCAAAGAGCAGTGCAGAATTATGGTGCCTGGGGAAGAAGCGACCAAAGTGGAAGTGAGTTATCCTAATCGATTGGAGAAGATAATTATGATTCATTCTGCTTGCGGTGATTTGATTGTTCTTGCTTGTGGTTGTTTTTCTAAGCAAAACTACACCAGAGGAAGACTGCGTTTAGTCCATCGCTGGAATCAAACCTTGGATTCGATCATAATAAATTCGAAAACTTGCTGGAGATCCACCGAAGGATTCATGATAGAGAGTTTGAAACGAAACACAAAGGGAACATTAAATTAGAAAAGCAATTTTTCGAACTCTGAAGTTTCGAAACGCTTTATTGGCAGGAAATTATCTTAAAAACAGTAACAACAGTAAATCAAGAAATTACCAAAACCATCGTAAGCCTAACATTTCCTTAAAAAGAATTATTTAAGTCATTCAGTTAAAGATACAGTTTATTTATTAGAGCCTCTAAAATCCTAAAGAAACCGAGGGTAATAATTATAATTTTTAACATCTACACTTTTCAGTAAATTATCTTATTTTATTTTTTTTTTAGAGAGCGAAGTCAAATACCAAAGAAAAGTTGAAACCAACAAAACCGCAGGCAAAATTTACACATTTCTAAAACAAGCACAAAAAAACAACAATAACACCAACTGATGTTTGTCACTTTACGGACATTAACAATCGAATAATAAATTTAAAAGCTTAAAACCGAATATTTTTATATTATGTAATTGTTATTAGGCCCGGCATGGTGGGTTAAGGCCCTCATAATCTGAGGGTCACGGGTTCGAATCCCCGTCGTACCAAACATTTTCGTCCATTCAGCCTTGGGGACGTTATAAAGTTACGGTCATTCTCACTATACTTTGGTAAAAGAGTAGCCCAAGAGTTGGCGTTGGGTGGTGATGACTAGCTGCCTTCCCTCTAGTCTTACTCTGCTAAATTAGGAACGGCTAACGCAGATAGCCCTCGTGTAGCTTTTTGCAAAATTCAATAAAACAATCAAACTGTTATTAATTGGGTATTAATAGTTTGTCTTCTTAAGTTTGTTTACATGTAGTTAAGTATAAATCTATACAGTGGGCTATCTGTGCTATGATCAATACAGGTATCGAAACCCAGTTTCTACCGCTGCAACCCTGGACGCGTCTTCTTAATTAAAAAAGATGATTATTTAATATATTTGTCCCTACTTACAATGGCCTGGCGATTAGAGTGTTCGACTCGCAATTTGGGGATCGCGGAATAAAATTATTGTCACCGAACATGCTTGTCCTTTCAGCCATAATGGCATTAAAAGGTGACAGTAAGTCCCACTAATCATTAGAAAAAAGAGTAGTTGAAGAGTTGGCGGTGGGTGTCGTTTACTAGCTGTTTTCCCTCTAGCCTATCAGTGTTAACTTCGGGACACAGATAATCCTCGTGTCGTTTTGAGCAAAATCCAAAGCAAATCAAATCTACTTAAAGCTCACTTCAACACAGATTATTTTTAATGAAAATTTTCATTGAACAAGAAATGAACTTGTTTCGAAATGTATTGTGATAGTATTTTTAGGTTATTATAATTATTGCTCTAATTACATCAAGGGTTAATAGAAAAATCAAAGTGAAGGAAGTTTATGCATCTGTGAAAGAAATGGAACTGATCCGCAATAGTGGTTTGGTTCGAATTTCGTGCAAAGCTACACGAGAGCTATCTGCGCTAGCCATCCGTAATTTAGCAGCGTAAGACTAGAAGGAAGGCAGCTGGTCATCACCACCCACCGCCAACTTTTGGACTGCTTTTTTTTACAAACGAATAGTAGGATTGATCTTCACTGATAATGCCCCCAGGCTGAAAGGGCGAGCATGTTTAGTGTGAGGGGGATTCGAACCCGAGACCTTCAGATAACGAGTCGAGTGCCTTAACCACCTGGCCCCGCAACAGTGACGTTAGAATTAAGTTTAGGATTAAACTGCGCTTCAAAGATAATTTTTTGTCTTTAAACCTATTTTTTAATCGATTGCTCATGAGCAATCATTGTTCATTGAGCAAACCTTCTTCATTGTTTTAAAGCATTAGTTAAGTAACTGGTTTAGCCTGTAGTTTTCACTGTTAGAGTCAGATATTTTCATTAATTAAATTTTTCTACGTGAGGGAGTAATTATCACGTGCTTTCGGATCTTCTGTTAAAGAATTCTAGAGATTCGAATTACCAAATACCCTTACGATAACTATAATCAAAGTCAGTTGCAAAAGCATTCTAAAATGGTTTCGTCGTCCACTATTTCTTTTTGTTCTAATGTCTCTTTTCACTCTTCTGGCCAGTAACAAAATGTCAATAATAATTTCATTTTGTTTGTTTGAAGTTAAGCACAATGGGTTATCTGTGCTCTGCCCACAACGTGTATCGAAACCAGGATTCTAGTATCGTAATTCCGCAGTCATACCGCTGTGCCACTGGGGGACTAATTTAGTTGTCGGCTGGATATATTTTAGTACGTTATATGACAGCTTTATTCTTCAACCTTTGTGAAAAAAAAAAGTAGTACTGTGTTACGTTACTTTTTACCTTTTATGAAATAAACATCCAGAAAGAGGCAACAAAATGGTGTTGATGTGAAACATTAGCTCGACGTCTGCCCTTCCTTTGTTCTAGAGTTACTAGTTCGGCAACACTTAAGTGTGGTGGTTTGTATGTTGCGCAAAGCTACACGAGCACTACCTGCGCTAGTTGTCTATTAATTAGCAGTGTAAGAATAGAGGGAATGCAGCTTGGCATCACCACCCACCGCCAACTCTTGAGCTACTCTTTACAAACGAATAGGGAGATTGACGGTCCCTTCATCACGTCTCCACAGCTCAAAGAGTAAGCATGTTTGGTGTGACAGGGATTCGAACCCGTAACCCTCAGATTTCGAGTCCAATGCCTTAACCACCTGGCCATGCCGGACCTCAAGTGTGGTGTTACGAATACGGTTTATATAAGAACAACAGATGCCAGGAAGTGATGCCTGTGAAAATAGTCCTAAAAGAAACAAGACAAGGACGTCATGGAATAATATGTTAGAAATATGTGTGAAATATGCCTGAACATCTCAATATTTAATTTGAGTCATTACAGGATCACAAAATGAAGTCTGGCATTATCTTTTTCTAGTAGAACCGCTTGTAGCAGCGGAATGTTATCGACCTATTAAAAACATGCTTATCTGTGTAGTATTCATGTTTGTTTTCGACCAATTATTAATACTTTTTTATTGCTACAATAAATAAATTGAAGTTAAAAAATACGGAAGATGACCGTTACACTCATAACGCGTTCACGGCTTCAAAATGCGGAGCATGATTATTTTGATGCAAAGGGATGCAAACCTTAACCTTTGGGTTTATACTGTGTTCAAAAGCTATATAGAGGTATGTTATTTTTATTAGTATACAAATTTTCTTTTAGTTTCTTTCAGCCCCTAGTGAATCAGCGGTAACTCCGGAAGCTTATAAATCTAAAAATTGGGGTTCGATACTCACTGTGTTGCTTTGTGTTCAACAACAAAACGAGTAAACAAGATTCTTTTATTAATATTTTGACAAATATTTTCTTTTCTGATTTGTGTTCCTCAGAAAGCACTAATAGGCCTATCGACTTAGAACGCTAAAATCTAGGGTTCGATTTCCCTCGGCGGACAGACCTTAGATAGTAAATTCTGTGAATTTGAAATAAAAAAAAACAAATACACAAAATGTCCTGATTTGTATTCAGTCACATCATTCCATAGCCTAATCACAAGCTGTTACTCAGCTTCCCCTGAGAGTTATTTTTCATATTTGTTGCGCTTTGAACCTTCATTAGTTTTGCGTCATATGCGATTTAATCCTACAGTTTATCTAATTTAAGATACACTGAAGACATCATGAAATAAACTAACCTAAAAAAAGCTTGTTTCTTGATGTTCGGATTTCTCAACACATACACGTTTCTGCATGTTCACACACCTTTGAACAACACTAGAAACGAAACCTAGAGACACTAACGTCTACAAGGTTCACCTCCAACATACACACGAAACAACATGATACTCTTGAACAACACTAGAAACAAAACCTAGAGACACTAACGTCTACAAGGTTCACCTCCAACATACACACGAAACAACATGATGCTCTTGAACAACACTAGAAACAAAACCTAGAGACACTAACGTCTACAAGGTTCACCTCCAACATACACACGAAAGAACATGGTGCTCTTGAACAACACTAGAAACAAAACCTAGAGACACTAACGTCTACAAGGTTAATCTCCAACATACACACAAAACAACATGATACTCTTGAACAACACTAGAAACGAAACCTAGAGACACTAACGTCTACAATGTTCACCTCCAACATACACACAAAACAACATGATGCTCCTGAACAACACTAGAAACAAAACCTAGAGACACTGACGTCTACAAGGTTAATCTCCAACATACACACAAAACAACATGATGCTCCTGAACAACACTAGAAACAAAACCTAGAGACACTGACGTCTACAAGGTTAACCTCCAACATACACACAAAACAACATGATGCTCCTGAACAACACTAGAAACAAAACCTAGAGACACTGACGTCTACAAGGTTAACCTCCAACATACACACAAAACAACATGATGCTCCTGAACAACACTAGAAACAAAACCTAGAGACACTGACGTCTACAAGGTTAATCTCCAACATACACACGAAACAACATGATGCTCCTGAACAACACTAGAAACAAAACCTAGAGACACTAACGTCTACAAGGTTAACCTCCAACATACACACAAAACAACATGATGCTCCTGAACAACACTAGAAACAAAACCTAGAGACACTGACGTCTACAAGGTTAACCTCCAACATACACACAAAACAACATGATGCTCCTGAACAACACTAGAAACAAAACCTAGAGACACTGACGTCTACAAGGTTAACCTCCAACATACACACAAAACAACATGATGCTCCTGAACAACACTAGAAACAAAACCCAGAGACACTAATGTTTACAAGCCACTTCTACGGTTCAAAAGTAACAAAACCAGAACTAGCTTCAAAGAGACACATTTTCGTAAGATCATATTATTAGCAAAGAGGAAAATTATAATCAGCTAGCTGTACTCCCTAGGGACAAAGCACGAGATTCTTTTTATAACAAAAGGTAAAATTAATGTGGTAACTTGGGAAAGCTGAGAAGTGGCAATTGTGTCGGAAACAAAAATGTTGCGTTTAATAAAATGATAAACACCATATAAAGTGTTAGGCAACAGAATTATTAAAAGATTAAATAAAAGTGGGAGGGGGTGGTGTTATTAATCTCAACGGCTCTTTCTTGTTTCGTTTATTTCAAAAGATTAATACCACTATAAGGTAAAATAACGCGTCTTTCCTTTCCCCACGGATAAAATGTAAAATAATTTAGTTCATATACTCAATCTTTGCTTATAGTTTTTAATTATTATTACAAAACAAATAATTTAATGTTTTTTGTGTATTTCTTTCGGTGTATTAGATTATAGGAAAACGAATAAACAATAGAATGAAAGAGTAGAGCGTCTAATATTCAGTTTCTCTTTGAAGCGTGTGATACAACGAAGGGCAATCTTCAATACGAAGTCCTAATGCATTACACAAAAGCCAGATTTTACAGAACAGTGGCAATGCTTTCTATTTTTGTGTCTGCTTTTCAGTTGATTGTCTTTTTCAACAGAAATAGATTATTGATACGCATCTGCTAAAATGTAAGTTAATAATTAATAACGAGAACTGTCACATGAGAAAGTGCACATCGAGTGAAGTAATTTATGGAGTCAATTGTCTGAATGGGTTCAACGTTGGCAGAGTCATTAAGTTACGTTATATAGGTGACAAAACGTTGTACCATGGCGCAATTTGAAGTTTCTTGCGTTTTAAATACGTATGAGACAGGCACTAGTGCTACTTAGGTAAGGGGTCCTTCATGGCCAGGTGGTTTAGGCACTCGACTCGTACTCCGAGAGTTGCTGATTCGAATCCCCGTCACACCAAACATGTTCGTCCTTTCAGCTGTGGGGGCGTTATAAAGTGACGGTCAATCCCACTATTCGTTAGTAAAAGAGTAGCTCAAGAGTTGGCGGTGGGTGGTGATGACTAGCTGCCTTCCCTCTAGTCTTACGCTGTTAAATTTGGAACGGCTAGCGCAGAAAGCGCTCGTGTAGCTTTGCGCGAAGTTCAAAAACAAACCAAACAAACAAGCCTAGGTAAGGAAATCTTGGATTGTTCACTGAAATGTTTTTTAAACATTTCCTCAGTAGGCCTTCAGAATTTTACGACACTGTAAAGCATCTATTTTTGTAACAATATATATGTAACAACCAAATCACAAGCTCAGGAAACGTCTGTAAATCTCATAGCAAAAACATGGGATTTGTTGTTCTTCTTTCTTCTGTATCTTTTAGCTTCATAAACCAAACCAGTGGTGTCAACAAAGTGGAGTGAGGTAACATAGTTTCAAACGAAGTATCAGCTGATGTTAATAACTTGTCGCAATTTAAAAAAAAATAATCGTAGTTTTAATTCAAACGATGTTGTCATTACCCCTTGAAGTTAGATTTCTTACAGAAATTTTGTGTTCTATGTTCTATTAAAACAACTTAAGTACAGAGTGAAAAAGAATTACCAGCCACTAATAGATGAACAATAACTATTACAGTTGGAACTTGGTTATAAATAAAACTTTTTTAAGAAATGAAGTAAATATAAGCTGGTATAGCTTACGGTAAGTCTACGGATTTACAACGCTTAAATCAAGAGATCGATTCCCCTCGGTGAACTCAGCAGATAGCCTAGTGTGGCTTTGCTGTAAGAACAAACACAAGAATGGTTTATATCAGTTCTTAAAAAAAAACAATGGAAACAAGATGGTAGAGATGGCATTTGTATAATTTCTATATTGTACGCAAAATACAAATGCCATTCCTACTACTTGATTCGTATTGTGTTTCAAGGACGTGTATTAACCATCCTTATGTTCACCTTCTATTTTTTTATATAAAGTTCTTTCTTTACTTTACAAGTAAATATAATTCAGCGACAATAAACGTGCACGTGTGCTTATATCAACTGTAAATATACGTAAACAGATTATTGTTCTGTTTACTTACCATGGCTTACCAACTCTACATTAATTATATTTCGGAACCTTGGTAGCTCATCCTACACTTTGAACCCCAGCTTTGTTTTCCCTGCTATTCATTATGCGAAAGACGTTTGATTAAACGGACTCAAAATCGGATAGATAGTAGCGACATCTATTGTAGCACTATATATTATATTCCTTTCAAATATCTCACGTAGTATGGACATGAATAAGTGAAGACCGACAGTTTAACGGCCTGTATTTCAACGCTTTCTAATTTCTTATCTTCTATTTTCCGTTAGGTAAAAGAACCAGTATCATTTTATTTTTACTTCAAGTTGTTTCTATTTCTTTAACTGCTTAGATGAAATGAAGAGAGAAACTGAGCCCCGGCATGACCAGATGGTTAGGGCGTTCGACTCGTAATCCGAGTGTTGTGGGTTCCAATCCCCGTCACACCAAACACGCTTATCCTTTCAACAGTGGGGGTGTTATAGCGTGACGGTCAATCTCACTATTCGTTGTTAAAAGAGTAGCCCAAGAGTTGGCGGTGGGTGGCGGTGACTAGCTGCTTTCCCTGCTAAATTAGATAGCTCTGGTGTAGCTTTGCGAAACAAAATTCAGACAGTAAACTGTTAAACAAATAAACAGTTTAACTGAGATGTCCATAGGCCTAAGCTACTATTTGATATCATTGAACTTCAACAAGGAATGTACTTGACGTACTTGTGCTTCATACGAAACGTGTTTCTCTGTTGTTCTCCGTAAAACCGACCAAATGCATTTAAACTCATAACTACAGATATTAAGTACACGTGTTACTGCTGATCGAGAGAACTTCATTCATGTCAGTGTTTCTACTACAGTCTTCTATGTGCAGTTCAGTTCTACTTTGATCAAAATTTGTTCTTGATGTAACATTACAGATAGTGACACGTTACACATTGTAACGCCTAGCGAACTGTCAAGAAAATCAAAGAGCCTCAACACACGAACACGTTTAATGGAGATGTGTGTACGATAACTCGTAGGATAAAAACAATAACAACTTATTGTGGTGTTCAGAAACAAATAGCTGAATTTCCTTGAAATGAGTTGTTTTACATTTTCGTATCAAATGTTTTTATTCGTTGTGTCTCACTCAGTTGTATTACACGTTTTCTCGGATTGCTTGTATATCTCATATTTTACTCACTTTTTACACGATCATGTTTCCCGACTCTTCCTTTTTATAACCGCTATTACACGTTTCGAAGTGCTTCTCAAAGTTCCACGTGCAAGCACGGCTCACTTGTTGACAAGAAGTGTGTACAGGTATCGCGTAACACAAGAAACATAACCTTGCTCTATCTTCCACGCTATGTTAAAATTCACGCTTTCACCAACTTTGAAAATTAATTATAACGTAACGCAGTTTAAAACTGCTCAATGTTTTACAGACCAGCAAAGCCTACAATGTGATACTTTAACATCAATATTTTCACTTTTGTGGTGGCTTTGCTAAAAATATTGTTTTAAATACCCATGGAAGGCACAACACGTGTAATACACTAAGTAGCTTTACATTTAACAACAAATAAATATATGATTCTTTCCTAGTGGTTCAGCGGATACGTTTTCGGCTTATTACGCTGAAAATCGGACTTCAATATTCACGTCATGCAGAGCACAGATAACCCATTATGTAGTTTTGTGTTTAACCATAAAAAACCCGCTCAGTTAATAAATAATATGATTAAGTTGTAAGTTTGTACAGAAACTATGATTCAAAAACCTTCAGGGATGAACCCTCACGTAGTTTCATTGTTAAGTTCAAACAAAACAAATGATTCGAGATAAAATTCATTATAACTAGGATTTCAGTACCAGTAGTGGGCACAGAACAGATGAACCCTCACGTAGTTTTATTCTTAAGTACAAACAAAACAAATGATTCGAGATAAAATTCATTATAACTAGGATTTCAGTACCAGTAGTGGGCACAGAACAGATGAACACTCACGTAGTTTCATTCTTAAGTACAAACAAAACAAATGATTCGAGATAAAATTCATTATAACTAGGATTTCACTACCAGTAATGGGCACAGAACAGATGAACACTCACGTAGTTTCATTCTTAAGTTCAAACAAAACAAATGATTCGAGATAAAATTCATTATAACTAGGATTTCAGTACCAGTAGTGGGCACAGAACAGATGAACACTCACGTAGTTTCATTCTTAAGTACAAACAAAACAAATGATTCGAGATAAAATTCATTATAACTAGGATTTCACTACCAGTAGTGGGCACAGAACAGATGAACACTCACGTAGTTTCATTCTTAAGTACAAACAAAACAAATGATTCGAGATAAAATTCATTATAACTAGGATTTCAGTACCAGTAGTGGGCACAGAACAGATGAACACTCACGTAGTTTCATTCTTAAGTACAAACAAAACAAATGATTCGAGATAAAATTCATTATCAAATAAACCAAAACCATGCTTTGTGTACACGTGTTAGTTTCGTATTTTCTCTGGAAAGAAATAGTAACTTTTTTTTATTTATTTCTCGGCTGACCAATCACAACGCCACGTGCCGATAGAAAGTATTTTTAGTCAAAGAATGTGATATATCCAGGAAAGTAGCGGTACAACAAAGAGCCATTTGATTACCGCCACAATCTCTAGATAAATCAACGGTGTGATGTTTCCCTCTCCACATCTAATGTGTACAATTCACACTTTATCGTCTAGCTGTTTCAGCTAATTAGTGTCGGAAAGACCAAGTTATCATTAACCTAATTTAAATGAAGCGTACATAGAACCTGTTATCTGGCTTCCGTCATCATTAGGGATTTTGAAGAAAAGCCACGTGACATCAACCTCCACGTGGATCGTGGTATAAATTTTAATTCCGCGAAATTGACGCTTGTGGAAGAATTCTCGTGTAATCAACTTGTTTATTTACCACATGTGCCCGTACTCAAGCATATAAACAGATTTTATATCGTTCTCTCTTCTTGATACGATAGGCTAAATATATAAAAAAGAACAGCATACGTTTTCATTTACACAAAACAAATCTGATTGTTAACCACGTTTTCTTTGTCGGGTGGAATAGTCGATCAAATTGCCTATACACCTAGTGCTTAAACATTAGTATAGATTTCTGAGTTTCGGAAGGATAGCATCCAGCCACGGATTTTCACAGGTCTGTGTCTTCTCCCCTTCTATCAGCCCTAAGAGTGTGACTTGGGGCAACTTGTTATAATAAGGAGAAAAGTTATCACACGTGTTCCGTGCTAAGAATCGGTTCAATGATTAGCGTTAGCGATCCAGTGTAACGGTCTATGTTCCGTTCTTAATTAGAATTATTGATCTAGAGATACGACTCTTTTAGTTCTCCGATAGTTCTGGTAGCTTTACAACATACCCGCAAATCGGAAACAAGCAATATAAATCTAGTTTAGTGTAGATTTTTTTTTTGGTCAACATATATATCTTGTTTTTAATGTGCAGTTTTAGTGTTTTTGTTAATGTTTTTTTTTTCAGTCTGTATCTGACACTTAAACTGATTTGGTTTTTTTAATGATGTATTCCAGGTATCGGGTTTCTTTTGTATCTTATTAATCGGATTAATGGATATATTATAGAATGCAACTTCTGATTATTCGGTTTCTATTTGTCATTAAGTTACAGTTTGTTTGTTTGTTGTTGTTTTACAATTTCCTGCTCCCCCCCCCCTACAGTATCACAGCAATATGTCTGCGGATTTCCTTTGCTAGAAGCCGGATTTCGATACCCGTGATGGGCAGAGCACAGATAGCCCATTGTATTCTCGAGATGACTGGTATGGGTATGAAAACTTAAATTCAAATAAAGTATATAAGAACGTTTTGACCTTCTTAGGTCATTTTCAGGTTAACAAAGAGAGAGTTTTTCAACGTTCTCTGCTTTATTAGTAAAAGTGTTAATATCCAAACGAGTCATCTTGAGAACAAATTTTTTACTTTATATGGATTATTCGTTATCACTGTGTATATTTAGGCTTAGTTCCAAATAACCAGTCAATCAATTTACTGTTTTTCAAAACCAGATAATTTATTTTCATATGGATGCTCATCAAACTTCGTACATTCATAAAAACGTATTTTCCCCTTGTAATACCGCCTCTCTTAGTGGCTAAGCAGTAAATTTAAAGGCTTATTAATCATTATAGGAATTGGTGTTTTATATGCATAGTGTGTCCAGCAGAGATAACTTTTCCTGTACCTTTGCGTTAAACAACAAACAAACAAAAACAAATTTTAATTGAGTGTTTATTGTATTTTGTCATGATTGATAAACAGCTGGGCAAGTATCAAGGAAATTTTTTTTTAAAAAAGTAAAATATTCCGTCGGTGGGACAGCGGTAAGTTTACGGACTTACAACTCTAAAATCTGAGGACACAGCAGACAGCCTAATGTGGTTCTGCTCTAAAAGGAGAAAATAAATACAGTAAAACAAAATAACAAAAACCTGTTCGAGAAATCGAAGAAGGAAAGTTTTGTTTGTTTGTTTTGGAATTTCGCGCAAAGCTACACGAGGGCTATCTACGCTAACCGTCCATAATTTAGCAGTGTAAGACTAGAGGGAAGGCAGCTAGTCATCTTGGGTTACTCTTTTACCAACGAATAGTGGGATTGACCGTCACATTATAATGCCCCCACGGCTTAAAGGGCAAGCATGTGTTGGTCCGACCAGGATTCGAACCCGCGAACGCCTTAACCAATCTGGCCATGCCGGGCTCAAGAAGAACTATGAAAGTGAAGTAAGCTCTGCTGACAATGAAAGGGTGAAAATGACCGAATACGTAACTTGGAGAAATATAACGACTTTTGGTATTACTTATGAATTTGTATCAAAAATGTTCGTATGAGGACATTATCCGAAGGTCACTCGATTATAGTGGACTTGAAAGGAGAAGGAATGAAAACGAGAAATATGCGAAAGTAATTCATGAAACTTGTGTGAGTAAAACAGTTCTGAGCCGAAGAGAAACAAAGAGCTAGAATGTTTAGAAACTATGGAACTTTAAGTTAAAAAGAAAACTATTTTAAAGTGTTTGACAAAGCTGCGAATTTCAGCCAATGCAGATCCTTGTCGGTGAGCCTTGTTGCGAGCGTCAGCGTGGATATATATAAATGTTAGAAGAGCGCGTGACTAGTTGTAGACCGAGCAAAGCTCGAGAGAGGACCTCGTTCTCATTTTTCCTGACACAGTTTAGCTGTGAGGTTTACATAGAGCAAAACTGTACCGAATCGCTTGACCATCTTCATGACA
Organism: Tachypleus tridentatus; assembly: GCF_004210375.1. Taxonomy (NCBI): domain Eukaryota; kingdom Metazoa; phylum Arthropoda; class Merostomata; order Xiphosura; family Limulidae; genus Tachypleus; species Tachypleus tridentatus. Next base: position 56,064,689 of record NC_134832.1, on the reverse strand, counting down.
ACAACAAGAATGTGGCCAGTAGTGCTGTTATTCACGGAGATTTTTTACGTAGAGACTTCTTCGCAGTTATTTACAACAGGTAAGACACAAAAATTTAAGAAAGTGTTTGAAGTTTCCTACTCAGTCGCGCCGATCACTGACGACAAATCACATAGAAAGACCCTTGAAGTGAAAATATAGAACGCATTTTTCGATGTATTTACTTACTTTTTGCTTTATACCCACAGTTGTTTTTATTAATTATACAAACTTCTTGTTTCGTATTGATAAGTTTCTTCGAGATTTTTAGTACGTGTCTTTTTATTTAAAAGAACTCATCAAGAGAACCTTTGATACTGAAACTGTCGTGTGCGTATGCCATTAATGAAACAATATGAGGGAGGTTGGTTAAGAGAGCAAAGCTTCCTTGCTAGGTTGCTGTCTGAGATATCAAACTTCTTCCTACTTTGTTGAAGGCTACATTCAACTCTATTCGCATAAATAACGTTTCTGAGAAAAACAATTGAGGAAGATAGCCTTACGCTTCGCATCAATCGATCGTCTCTTGGTAGCTTATAGTTCTAAAACATCAAACTTAATGCATTATGACTTGTGTTTGGCCTGGAACAAAAGAAAACAATATCGCCATATTGTGGGTGGTTACGTGCAGAAGATTAACTCGTGACACTTCGGGAAGTCACAGATAAGTTTTAGGAACGTTAATGAATTTATTATATCTGCAGGGCTACTGAAAACTGATTTCAGAAACTAAAGTTATAACTGTTTATTCCCAGCCGTGGGGGCGTTATAATGTTACGGTCAATCCCACTATTCGTTGGTTAAAGAGTAGCCCAAGAGTTGGCGGTGGGTGGTGATGACTAGTTGCCTTCCATCTAGTCTTAAACTACTAAATTAGGGACGGCTAGCACAGATAGCCCTCGAGTAGCTTTGTGCGAAATTCCAAAACAAACAAACAATTCCCATAACATGGGGGGAAATACTTCCCGACATAACAGCAATAGTTCTATATCTAGTATACAACATAAATAAAGATATCGAACGCAATCCATCAGAACTTACTTCACCTCTTTATTGTATCGTAAATATTACTCAATAAAACTGGTTTTGCACTTCGCTATATTATTAATAGTAAAACATAATTGACTCAAGGTCATTTTTCAGAGACTAAGGTTACATTTCACTTTTTTATTAATAACACACGAGGATGTACCCGAGAGAAGTTAGCAACACACAGTGTGTTACTTGAGATTGGTTTGTAACACATATGAACAACACCTAGATAAGTTCGCAACAGTAAGGATCTTCAAGGTAAGTTAATAACGCATCACAATTCTCTGACTTAAAGTTATTAACACACGGAGATTTAAATTAGATAAGTTATTAACACACGGAAGTGTCCCGAGATAAGTATTAACACAAGGGGACGTCCCAAAGTAAGTTGTTAATAAACTAGACATGTTTCAAAAGTAAGATTATGACTTATCATGTCAATAGTATTACATTCTCCAAGTCGCTTCATTTTTATCTAAAACGTAACAAAATTTTTATTTGAAGGCTATTTAACACGTACCCGATTTAATGATATTTTGCATGGTTAATATTTTGTTTAACTTTACGTTATAATGCGTTTATTGTTCTTGCGTGGTTCAAATTGTCTGTCAGACACTCTGCTAAAAAAACAAACAAAAACAAACTGCTCGACAGTGTTTCCTATGGAGTTCAAATTGCTGTTACTCACTCTCGCTTAGTCACAGGTGTGTATGTCTAACATCGAGGTTTCAGCGACTAAAGGAAGGTTGAATAATGCTTATTTGTTCTAAGAAGAAAGGTCATGACACACGTGTGAGAGTAAGAGAAAACCAGAAGGAGAGTGTTTTTTTTTATAGCAAAGCCACATCGGGCTATCTGCTGAGCCCACCGAAGAGAATCGAACTCCTGATTCTACCGTTGTCAATCCGTAGACTTATCGCTGCCCTAGCGGGGAGCCCTGTAGGAAAGACTAGAAAAAAGCTTACAAAGTTACCACCTGTCAACAGTGATTAATGTTAGATTATCGAGAAAGGTCTAAACGTGTGTCTTATGAGTATCGAGTGTAAATATAACTATAATTGGATACATTTCTATTACCAGTATGTAAGCCTCCAAAAATTTGTAGTTGAACATGGTGGATTCAGATGGGGGGAGCTATATCTAGTCCATGTGAACTTCAAGTCTTATTTTTCAGTTTTGGTTTGCCTCCCCCCCCCCCCAGTGGCTCAGCGGTATGTCTGCGGACTTACAACTCTAAAAACAGGTTTCGATACCCGTGTTGGGCAGAGCACAAATAGCCCATTGTGTAGCTTTGTGCTTAATTCAAAACAACAACAGTCTTGCTTTGGATATTATAGATACCTATACGCTGCACGTTTGAAATTCGCTCTAATCTCTTCCTTACTATATACGTTTTATAGCGATTCCAAAATTGCTTTAAGCATTCCAGCTTCCAAAATATGTTCCATACGTATTTTTGTATATATATAAGACATATTTATCGTGGAAAGTACCATAAAAAATCTTTACTGTTATATTTAATTTTTTTTGGTCTATAACGGTAAAATAAGAACATTTGTATTTGTGTTTCGTCATTTCCGGTCACTGAATTTATTAAGACACCAACATGAAGAAACCCATAAATATTTTCATCTTGATACTTATTGGTGACTCAACTGCCATTTTAATTGCGTCTCGGGAGACAAACTATAGCTGGTCAGCAATATCTAAACCTTTACGTCACGCCTCATTAAATGTCAGCAGTATCTCAGAAATTAATACATGTAAATCACATTTGTTGACAGTGATTTACTCTCAACAGCAGAGCGTGTTGATCCATTCGTAATTCAAGTTTCCAAATAATCGATCAATGGAGTCTGCCGAAGCTAACACTATTCTATCGTAATTATATATGCATTCTAAAATTAATAGTAATATACTATTACACTATCGGCCTGAAGCTGTAACATATAACATGTAAATAAAGAGCCGTGGTTTGTAAAACGAACGTCGAATGATGAGCGTTAACCCTCAAGTGGAATCACAATAAATATGTGAGACTTTAAAAGCGAATTACTTCTCTTAAAACTGCTCGATACATTTATTACTGTAAACTTAACCACACGCAAGCTTTCAGTGGGAAGCAACAACAAAATTAGGCTTAACATAAGAAGGTGATTTTAATATTTAAAGATCAAACATAACTGAGATCCAAGCTGGCAGAAGAATAGCATTGTTTGATGGTTAAGGCACTCGACTCGTGATCCGAGGGTCGCGGGTTCGAATCCTCGTCACACCAAACACGATCGCCCTTTCAACAATGGGGACGTTGTAAGTTACGATCAATCTCACTATTCGTTGGTAAAAGAGTAGCCCAAGAGTTGGCGGTGGGTAGTGATGACTAGCTGTCTTCCCTCTACTCTTACACTGCTAAATTAGGGACGGTTAGTGCAGATAGCCTTCGTGTAGCTTTGCGCGAAATTCAAAACAAACCAAACCCTCTAGCCTTACACTGCTAAATTAGGGACGGATAGCGCCGATATCCCTCTTGTAACTTTGCGCGAAATTCAAAAGAAACAATGTCTCAATATTTGAAGATCAAATATAACTGAAATTTACTGTGGCAAAATAACATTGTTCTCCAATACGATTGTTTTATTAATTTATGAAAAACATGTCATAGACGTAAAGATTATGTTTGTCTATTGATTTGTATTTAACATTACGTAAACTACTCCATCGATTTATAATACAATATATTATAAAACACCGAAATGTATGCTTTCATTAACAAATTATTTACCCTAAAGTTACTGTATGAAGACCGTTAAGCAAAATCACTGAAAACATGGTTGTTTTGGGCTTCGCAATGACTGAGTAAAGCGGAATTTCCTGAACGTAGGGTTGTTTTTTGTGTGTAAATTTTAAAGAAGTTTGACTGGAAATTCTAAATATCAGTGTAATAATCACAGTAAACTGACACAACAGTGAACCATCTTTATGCTATATAAATAAAAAACGTAACTAACATACAAAGAGTTCGCTGTCCACAACGGGATGTGTCGTAGATAGCAAGAAACCGAGTGGGAAATGTTTTGTTATCACACAAGTTTTACGACACAACAGAGATATTAAGTTTTAGTTTTCTAATATACCTGCTTTTCGTCACTTATCACGGTGTTTGGTATTCGTGTCACCAGGAGACAAAAGCAACGAAACATACACTTTACTAAAGCACCAGCCTGTGTTTAAGGTGCCTTAAATAACTGTTACAAGGCCTCGATCATCCAGGCTATTACAATTATCACTAATGAACCAAAATAAGTATTTTAGTATTTGCCTATCAACAATATATTTTGCATGAAATTTGAACTTTATGTAATTACGTTTCTGTTGTGAAATTTAGAGAGAAAGAGCCCCCTTCCGATCAATTAATGAAACAAACATACAAGAAGCTGCATGTTCACATATAAATATATAATGGTTTGATCCAGATGAAACATTATAGATAAAAGAAAATAAAGACATTATATTTAAGGAGACGGAAAACCTTTTTAAATATGACGACATTATATTTAAGGAGACGGAAAACCTTTTAAAATATGACGATATTATATTTAAGGAGACGGAAAACCTTTTTAAATATGACGACATTATATTTAAGGAGACGGAAAACCTTTTTAAATATGACGACATTATATTTAAGGAGACGGAAAACCTTTTAAAATATGACGACATTATATTTAAGGAGACGGAAAACCTTTTAAAATAAGACGATATTATATTTAAGGAGACGGAAAACCTTTTAAAATATGACGACATTATATTTGAGGAGACGGAAAACCTTTTAAAATATGACGACATTATATTTAAGGAGACGGAAAACCTTTTAAAATATGACGATATTATATTTGAGGAGACGGGAAACCTTTTAAAATATGACGATATTATATTTAAGGAGACGGAAAACCTTTTAAAATATGACGATATTATATTTGATGAGACGGAAAACCTTTTAAAATATGACGACATTATATTTAAGGAGACGGAAAACCTTTTAAAATATGACGATATTATATTTAAGGAGACGGAAAACCTTTTAAAATATGACGATATTATATTTGATGAGACGGAAAACCCTTTAAAATATGACGACATTTTATTTGAGGAGACAGAAAACATTTTAAAATATGACGACATTATATTTAAGGAGACGGAAAACCTTTTAAAATATGACGACATTATATTTAAGGAGACGGAAAACCTTTTAAAATATGACGACATTATATTTAAGGAGACGGAAAACCTTTTAAAATATGACGACATTATATTTAAGGAGACGGAAAACCTTTTAAAATATGACGATATTATATTTGAGGAGACGGAAAACCTTTTTAAATATGACGACATTATATTTAAGGAGACGGAAAACCTTTTAAAATATGACGATATTATATTTGAGGAGACGGAAAACCTTTTTAAATATGACGACATTATATTTAAGGAGACGGAAAACCTTTTTAAATATGACGACATTATGTTTAAGGAGACGGAAAACCTTTCAAAATATGACGATATTATATTTAAGGAGACGAAAAACCTTTTATATAAGATATAAAGATACTTCGACAGACATTTTTACTAACAAAAGAAACAGAAACATTTATTACATTTAGAACTTGGTAATACGGACGAAGAATCCTTTGTTAAACCAACAGTTTTTATTTCTATTTTCTTGCTAAGCCTATTTAAAACATCTTCTCAAATAGAATGTTTAAACAAAGTACCACGTAAAGCAGTGTGAAAAAAACCCGTAAAATCCAGAACAACGGAAACCAATGTATGATTCAAACTTTTAAAGGAAATGTCAAAAAGCAAAAATATTACTTATTTGTGTAATATTTAAACGTTTCGAAAACTCAACATACGCGAGAACGTCAGCGCTTCAAAACTTAACATGATCAAATATTTGTATAAAATCCACTGAATCTTGAAACCAGTTGATTCTAGTTTCTCCCACTGAGATGAGTTTGATAACTATTTATTAAATGTTGTTTTTTTATTCTGTTTAAAAATGAAATATCGATCGTTAAGTTCGAAATAGCAAAAGATGTCGAGTTGTTCTGACGAATTCCTCCAATGTGAATGTAACAAGAGGGTTACAACATTGTTCAATCTAAAGTGAATATAGGTACTTACTGTTTGAACTGCAGGGTGTATTTGTCGTAACATAGTTCAAACTGGTTGCGTATATACTAGGAATAATTTCAGTCAAATCTGAAAAAATGTATAAAAAATAATCTTTATTTACTGCATATATATATATATATATATATATACAAACGATTTATTCGACATCTAACATGTATCTATGATATGGAATTATCTTATAAGTAAAATCAAGAATCTATTTATTTAATATATGAGTGAGTTTAGAAATACATAGTGACTAGGTTAGAAACAGATCGAATGAAATACCTATTTAGTTGGGAATATAATGCCCACGCGCCTTCTTAAAATAGTGACTCGAACACTGCCGTCGTCTTCATGACGACAAACTCACTAGAAGTAAAAATGTATCTCAGAACAGCTTGTATGGGTATTAACACTTTTACTACTAAAGCAGAAAACAACGTTCCAAACTCTCTCTTTGTTAACCTCAAGAAGCCCGGCATGGCCAAGTGTGTTAAGGCGTTCGACTCTTAAACTGAGGGTCGCGGGTTCGAATCGCGGTCATACCAAACATGCTCGCCCTTTAAGCAGTGGGGGCATTATAATGTGACGGTCAATCCCACTATTCGTTGGTAAAAGAGTAGCCCAAGAGCTGCCTTCCCTCAAGTCTTAAACTGCTAAATTAAGGACGACTAGCGCAGATGGCCCTCGAGTAGCTTTGCGCGAAATTCAAAAACAAACAAACCTGAAGATGACCTATGAAGATCGAAAAGTTGTTCTCTGCTTTATTAATAAAAGTGTTAATATCCATACCAGACGTTCCGAGATACATTCCTATCATCTGTTATACCAAGTTAAAAAAAACACATTACCATGGAATATATATTGTGATACTATTAACATTCAAGGTTTAGTTGTTTTTTTTAAGAATGTGATTCACGTGTGAAAAACGATTACTTCCAATGTTTAAGTTTACCGTGTCTTCCCTATCTCCACCCAGTTTATGTTTCGGTTTAGCCACATGCCTGTCATGCACCAGAAACACTTTTACAGGGGTTTCCCATTACGAAGTTCCATTTTATATTTTAAAAGAAAAAAAAAACCCACTAAAACAAACGAAAAAAGAGAGAAGAAAAGTCTTAAAATTTATCCTGAAAAAATTTAAACCATGTCGCAGTGAATAAAGGTTTTTAGTTTTGTTTTTCTAAGCACAAGATGGCCATTATTTGTCAGGTTTAACTAAGTTTTACCTTTGCCAGTCGTACATATATCATAAGGTTAGATCAGCACTTGACTATATAGAATATTTATCCATATTTCCAGCAGGAGGACAGAGAAATAATCATTGTGTGACTATTAACATAAGTAAATGTATTTTGTATTTTATTTCATATACGTTTTCAATTATCAAAAAAATAAAGAGTTTGTTATGAAATAAAACAAAATTAATGTTGGTCTTGAAAAGGGAAATTTGAGAGTTAGTGTAGAATTAACCTGTTGACTGTCAAGTATTTCAGCTGCTATAATACAACTGTAGTGCTTCTTCCTTTTGTAACTTTTTTTGGATTTTGGATCGAAAGTGAAACAATTTGTAAGTAGGTCAAATGCATGTGTGGTGCTGACATCTGGCGTTGAAGATAGGTATTATTGAGAACAAATTAACTCGTCCGTGGCACTGTGTTACCGATCGGCTTGGACGAGTTATCTCGTCTACGGCACTGAACAGGTTAATGAGGGAAAAAGCGAAGTTGAGAAAGTTAACTTAAACAAGTTGAGAACAACATAGGGTTATTAATAATCGGTTTTAAACATAGAAATTTATGATTAAGCGTAATATTAAAAAATAATTTTAATTTAATGTTTTGATAGAAAGGTGGACCTTTCGAATGTGCTCCGGTTATCGGGTTTTTGTTTTGTTTCTATGATATTAAGACTGCTTGAACCTACGTGTTATTCTAACACTTAAGTTAATGTTTAATAGGCGTAACGTTTCGAATGAAAATGGGGGATGACTTATGATTTACAAGATTAGAATGTAGCTGCTTTGTAGATGTAACAGTTATTTTAGTATAATTTATTTTATATGGTGATTATAGATGTTTTTAAGCTACAATGTTGTTATAACATGGTTTTAAGTGTTGGGTGTATGTAGTTACATTTTGTTTAAACTGTAAGGTGTTTATAGTTACAACATAGTTTAAGGATTCCGTGTATTGTATACATAGTAAAGGAAAAAGACGCTGGGCCCGGCATGGTCAGGTGGTTAAGGCACTCGACTTGTAATCTGAGGGTCGCGGGTATGAATCTGTGTCACGACAAACATGTTTGCTTTGTTAGCCGAGGTGTCGTTATAATGTGACTGTCAATCCCACTATTCCTTGGTAAAGAAGTATCCCAAGATGTGGCTGTGGTTGGTGATGACTAGTTGCCTTCCCTCTAGTCTTACAATGCTAAATTAGGGAGGGCTAGTGCAGATAACCCTCGTGTAGCTTTGCGCGAAATTCAAACCAAACGAAAAGGACGCTGTGTTTCTAGTTATTAGGCGTTCAAGTCTCGAGGTTAACAATGTTACTCCATAGATCAAAGAAAGTTCTATCAAAGCTACGTATGTAAAGTTAGACATTAAAAGAAATACTTAAGAATTTTGTGCAGTAGATTCCAAGGTTAAAGGTTATGGTAAAGTCAGTTTTGTTTGTTTTTAAACAATTGTTAAAATATTAATCATCTCGTAGTTAAACTTGAATGCAACTTAAATTAGTTTTATTCTGAAAACGAGAAACAGTGAAGGTTAGATATTACAGAATTTTGTTTAGTTTACATTAGAAGTGAATTACGATTTCAAAATAAATGAACACCATAACATAGGTTTAAAAATAAAAAAATTACCAAAGACTCTTCAAGAAAGTTTATTTCATAAGTTAAAGTTCTTATGAAGATTACGAGTATTACTGAAGATTCGTATAACAGCGCTGTTCAAAGGGTTAAAGTCATACCGAGACTTAAAGGTGAACACGAAATTTTAACATGAATTTGTTTAGAAATGTTTTTTCAAAAATGGTTTAAAAAATAACGTCGGCTAGCTGAAGATTTATAGTAAGGAGAATTTGCTATAAAACATCTTGTATCAGTAAATTAAGGTATAGAGTATTTTCTATGAATTAAAAAAAAAACAGCTCTTTCTATTTAGAGTTGTTAATCAAAATTCAGTTCTTGCTAATACCATAGATTTTTTTTTTTTTGAGAATTATTTTCATAAGTTAAACCTACTATAACGTTCTTGCAGGTATTTCTTTAAAAGGGGGTCTTTGTACACGTGTAGCTTGGTGCAAAGAGTTTCGTGTGCAAACGCCATCAGTCATTGCGTGTAAGATATTTGAAATAAAGCCACATGATTAACTACTCTTGCTTAATGTACAATGCTAATTTACCTGCCACTATGTGATTAACTAAGACTTATAATTCGTTCAATTTCCTTGTCAACGTGATACTTTTTACCTCAATATTATTTTACTCAGTGTTAATCAACCAAGTATTTCATAACGTATGTCTAGGAACCAGTGAGAACAGACAGTTTTCTGTTTGATTCAGTGAACTACAAAACACATTTTGTATTTCTCTTTAAATATTTTTGGTATCAAGATATTGAAGCCCTGTAGCCTGAAGTTATGTAGTCCTGAAACAGTTTTAAAATGTAAAATGCAATAATATGATTCGTGAAGGTATTGTAGAGCAAAGTTTTTCCCTTTAAGGGCTAACATCCGTAGAGAATTGTTTAAAATCGGATATTAAAATAATACTATGTTACTTAGCAGGTTCGTTCTCTGTAATTTAGTGAATCATTTTCACGTAACGCTTTTATTATAAGAGAAATTTAGTTATGTTAATAATGTTTTTGTGATAGAAACGAAATGAAAACGTAAGAATTATTTTCTTTGTCGCTGTTAAAAAAATATTTTGTAAAGTAAAGCGACATGAAAGCGTAAGAATTGTTTGTTTTCTCACTGCTGAGGAGTGATTATAAAACTAAACACTTTAGTGGTATTATGACGCTTCTAAAGTCTTAGCTGCGGAACCAAAAACAAATTAATTAGAAGTTTCGTCGACTCTTGAACTATCGCAAGGGACTTGCAGCGTTCTGACATTCCCATCAGCCACTGGTCTAGGTCAAAACAAATAAGTGAAGATTGTCCAAACCCTCGGGGAAAAGAAGAGTCGTTTTCTACATCGACGGCTACTTGTGTAAATGAAGTCAACACTTGTTGGCTCATTGAACCAACGTTTTAGATCTTCCGATGATTTCCAATACCGCTTGGCTAAAGCTTAAGTGTCCCTTGAAACATATCCCTTCTTCTAAAGGTCTTCTTGTACTCAAACGATCGATGCTAGCTTTTCAAACGAGATAATTTTTGACAGCCATTTTTAGCAGAGATTGTTATGGAAGCTATTAGTTTGATAACATTGGAATATTTTTCAATAACGAAAGGTAACAATAATTACATAATAATTTTTCCGATATTGGGGAAAAAAATAAAAAGATATGATGTCGAATTTTAAAGATTTACTTATAAACTCACTTATCTCAATAACAGACAAAGGTGCTTATCTGTAAATAAAACGTTTATGTGATCGAACCGTTTCCTGTAAATAGTTCGCATCTACTGTAAACCGTACAGATGATTTCAGGAAATCCTAGTGTCCTATTAAAGATTTTAACAACCAAACAAATTCAAGACCGCTACACGAGTTGTTTATTCGCTAAGAGAACTTGTGGTTTATCGTTTATGTTTTCTGTCTTTGTTTCTTACTTACCAAACTCTTCTGTACATGAATGTCTTTCTAGCGTTTACCATTCAGCCTCTGTATTAACAAAAGACAAAACACCAATATGAGAGGCAAGAAATACATTTTTGTGATAGGCATATCACAGATAGCCGTTGCGTAACTCTACGCTTAACCTCAAACAAACAAGAAACACTTAATTTGAAAACGACAATTCCATATATTAAAGAAATGCAAGACACTAATAGAGGAAAGACATTTCCGTGGTTGGTACACCACAGATAGCCCATTGCGTAACTTCTTGCTTAACTACGAAAAAAACAAAACAAAAACAAGACGTGTTTAATTTTAAAACAACTATATGTATATATTTTAGAGAAAATTAATACTAATCAAGTTAGGTAAACAAAATCAAAAGGAAAGACTGCGTTAAAACCAGCAAATCAAACCTCTAACTAATTATATTAGTTTGTGATAACCTAAAACAAGCCCAGAAAATAAATTATAAAACAACGAACCACAAATGCTGCACTATTTGAAAAGATCTCAGGAAACAAGTTAAAATATGGGATATAAAATGTACCATAAGTTTGGGAGGTGACTGTAGAAGTAGGACCCACATTGCGATGGTGATACACTGTCTATCAGTCTTAACCTCTGACATACAGAAATAATATATAGGAGTAGCAATAGATATGGAAATAGAAATTAGGAGAGCGAGATGTGGGCGCTCAAGCCTACAACGTTCCACATCTATATGACCCTTCACTGCCTGTAGACAGTTGTGGAAAGGTGAGTGCTCTCAAAGTAAAGAAGAGAAAAAGTGTTAGAACCTTATTTTTTTCTACTTATTTTTAAGTTATAACAAACAATGTTTTTGTGCAAGGAAGAAAGATTTTGCTAAAATGTCTTGTTTGTTTGTTTTCAACTTGTCCACGTAGACAACACAAATTAAACGATATAAGTTAAGGAAACATAAAAGTAACAATGCTTTGTTAGTTTGTTACGCAGTAAGTACAAATTTAACACGTACTTTGTTATGCAGTAAGTACAAATTTAACACATACTTTGAGGGCTTAGTGAGTGACACAGAACATACAAGAAGTTTTAAAGAGATGAATTTGTTTATTTCCTGAATTTCGCACAAAGCGACACGAGGACTATCTGTGCTAGCCGTCCCTAAGTTAGCGGCGTAAGACTAGAGGGAAGGCAGCTAGTCATCACCACCCACCGCCAACTCTTGGGCTACTGTTTTACCAACGAATATTGAAATTGACCGTCACTTTATAACGTCCTCACGGCTGAAAGGGCGAGCATGTTTGATATAATGGGGACTGGAACCCGCGACCCTCAGATTACGAGTCTGACGCCCTAACCACCTGGCCATGCTGAGTCGGAAATGGGACACAGATTCTATTTAGTTTGTTAACTAAGCTATACCTGCACATAGCCTTTTTTAACGCTGAGCTAGTATGGACATAGCCGTCTTTAACTTTGACCTCGTATGCACATAGGCATCTTTAACTGAACTAATAGACTCGAGAGAAAACAGTTATTAAACAGCATTACCACCAACTATTTAGGTACACTTGTTTGACTAAATCATAGAATTTGTCGGTTATTTTAAGTTGCACCCACTGTCCTAATATTATAGTGCGAATCGGATGAGCCCTTGTATTCGTGGTTCGAGGACGCTAACTATTAGGCCAGACTCAGCCCCAACATAAAATACGATATGAACAGAAATAGTTAGCCTGAAAACACTAGACTTTGGAAAGTTTTCTTGAGAAGAGACTAGTTGAGATTACTATTAAAAACTCTCAAAAAAATGACAAACTATTGATTGCAAATGCTAGCTTCGAAACGGAACATATAAATATTGTTAAATAAAAACCGAACATCAAAAGATATGTATATGTATATATACAATAATCAAGAAATAGTTAGCTATTACGAACATTAACATGTCAGTAAGCTGTACGGATTGAAACCTTGACACAAGTGCTGCATACCACACGTGCTTACTTTATTAAGGCTAAATGCTGTAATGCTATAACCTAGAGAGGCGTGTTTGGCGGATAATCCAAATGACCACCACACGAGTTATTGCACCAGTAACATCGTCTTTGCTAAGAACTGACTAATATTTCGGGAGGTACTGACTGACATAAATATTCTCTGAGTTCGCACACCGTTAGAATTACCTTCGTTAATAATTGACTGAAATTAGGTACTGACAGATATGAAACACCACTGCCAGGAACCGATTTAAACGCTTTTAAGACTGACTCTTTGCGCCATCTACATGTTTGTGTTTATTAGTAGATTAAATTTTATCCGTTAAGCAGTCATGGCATTGAAGTCCCTCAAATATTAGTGGACTTCATATCAGTAAACAAAACAGTTGTATCTCATTCCAGAAACTCTTGAGGGACTAAGCAAGGAATCTAAGGTTTAAAAATATAACAAAATATAATATAATAAATACTGTAATTTGTCTTATGAAAAATTTCACTGATTATAATTACGTTTCTCCAGCAAAAGTGTTCACTCAATATCAATGTGTAGAGAACATATTCGGTGATTTCGACTGGGAATAGGGCCCGGCATGGCCTGGTGGGTTAAGGCGTTCGACTCGTAATTCCGAGGGTCGCGGGTTTGAATCACCGTCGCACCAAACATGCTCGCCCTTTCAGCCGTGAGGGCGTTATAATGTGACTGTCAATCCCACTATTCGTTGGTAAATAACTGAGAGCTATGCTTCTTTTTTCTTGGAGGGTGCAGTTTGCAAAGTTTAGATTTTTCAATAAGTAGCAATTTTGAAACAAATGTACGACAAAATGATTTTGCTTTGAAAGTTTGGTTTGTTTTGAATTTCGCGCAAAGCTACACGAGGGCTATTTGCGCTAGCCGTCCCTAATTTTGCATGTAAGACTGGAGGGAAGGCAACTAGTCATCACCACCTACCGTCAACTCTTGAGCTGCTCTTTTACTAACGAATAATGGGAATGATCTACACGTTATAACGCTCTCACGACTGAAAGGACGAACATGTTTGTGACGGGGATTCGAACCCACGACCCTCGGATTACGAATCGAACGCTTGAACCCACGTGGCCATGCCGAGCCCTTTGTCATCTATTGACATAGATAAATATAACTGTGACCCAGAGGGCGTTGTTTTACACCTCTCACGCCTATTCTAATGTCATGTCACCCGCTGGTACAGCAATAAGTATACGGATTTACAACGCTAAAATTAGATGTTCGATTCCTTTCGGTGGACTCAGCATTTAACCCGCTGTGGCTTTATTATAAGAAAATGAGCAATCCAAAGTCAGATATTATTTTCTAAATTGTTATGTTCATTGTGTTTTAACACGTACATAAATCTGATAAGAAATTACAATGTAATTTTACATGTATATACAGTAAGCTTTCATATACGTTTTCAAGTATCCAGGGTAATGTTGAAGAAAATATTTTACAAAACTGATTTACAGTTCATGTTTTACTTTTTTACCGTGTTTACGATGGAGCTAATTAAGAAGTAACTTCTATATACCATGAAAACCGCTAACATTGTCATTCGTCATACCACAACTTGAAGTGACGCACAAAGTAACTGACAGGACCATTTTTCAGTCTCAGAGTTTCGTGGTTCAGCATTCGTGAACGGACTCCGAATGAAAAATTAAATTTGGTTATAAATGGTATCTTTTCTGATTCCATGCACGTGAAGCAGATTTTGTCGTAACAAAGAGATAGGGATATTTTATTTTAAATATTTGTTTTCTTTGGTTTTGAATTTCGCGCAAAAATGCTCGAGCTCTATCTATGATAGCCGTTCCTAATTTACCAGTGTAAGACTAGAGTGAAGGCAGCTAGTCATCACCACCCACCGCCAACTCTTGGGCTACTCTTTTACCAACGAAAAGTGGGATTGACCGTCACTTTATAACACCACCACGGCTGAAAGGGCGAACATGTTTGAGTGCGACCGGGATTCGAACCCGCGACCCTCAGATTACGAGTCTAACGCCTTAACCACCTGGCCATGCAGGGCCTGTTTGCTTGGAATGGAACAACAACTATTAATCAGAGCCATATCATAGAATGATTAAAAGTTTCAATGAATTCCTTAACGTATTAGTTTTGTAATTTATTGAACAGTTTACACGATTTTGTCATGTGCCATTCTATTTTTCATTTTCTCTAAAGCGAAATTAGATACTACAAAAAAAAAACGTTTGAAATATGTAAGCACGTTAAAAAATAGACTCACGCTTAGCTATATCTTAACAACCACTTTCTGTCAAACGCTAATAGAAACTTTAATTTTTTTAGTTTAGTCCTCTGGGATAAACAGGTTTCTGAGGTAAAATTCCTGGCAAGAAACTTTGATCTAAGAACATATTTTTATTGCTTTATGGGTTATTCTAGTATTTGTTTTGTTTTTTAATCTCGCGCAGAGCTACACGAGGGCTATCTGCGCTAGCCGTCCATAATTTAACAGTGTAAGACTAGAGGGAAGGCGGCTAGTCATCACCACCCACCGCCAACTCTTGGACTACTCTTTTACCAACAAATAGTGGAATCGACAGTCACATTATAACGCCTCCACGGCTAAGGAGGCGAGCATGTTTTGTGTGACAGGGTTTCGAACCCGCGACCCTCGAATTGCGAGTCGAACGCTTTAACCCACCTGGCCATGTCCGGGCCGTCTTCTAGTGTTTGAAACCAGATGTTCACACAGTCATAGAAACACTTTTTTATGTTGATCACTGAAATGGGCTGTTTAATTCAGGGGTTCCTGACCTGAGTTCGAACCCCAGTTCTACCAAACACGTTTGCCTTTTCAGTCATTATAATGGTACTGTAGTGGCCCACAAGTTGGCGGTGGGTGGTGATGACCAGCTTCCTTCCCTCTTGTCTTACACTGCTTTTTCAGGTATGACTAACGCAAATAACCCTCGTGTAGCTTTGCGCGAAATTCGAAACAAACAAACAAGCTTTATAATGCATGTTATTTATTATTATCGGGGCTTTACTTTTACAGTAAACAGTACATATTGTTTAATATAATGTAATCGTATTCATGCCGCTTTCGAGAGAAGAAAAGTATTGAAATGTTTGTGGTTTATAAAATTTTATTATTAAAACTTTGTGGTCGCAAAAGTTTTGCGGCTTTTTTTTATTTCCGTTAAAGGTGTAAGATCGCAGCCGGTTAAACGTTTCAGCACAGGTATCTTCATTTCATACCACGAAACATAATTTTCTTTCGAATGTGAGTTTTTTTTTACCTGAATGGAAGGTGTTCAATCAAACCGACTGAAGTGATTCACGCAAAGAAGCGTGACCTGAAAAATGACCTAGGAACTTATTTTAGTCGTAGTGTTACATTGTAGTTCGGTCCTTCCTCTCTGATCTTGTACTGGAATTGCATGAGAGACAATGGGTAAGAAGACAGAGAGAAAGTTAAAGATAGCAGGACCGTTTAATATTATTTTATAACACTGATTTTTATCGGTGTTTAACACAATTCTAGCGATTTTGATACCCTTTATGGTTATTTCTAATTTTGTGATCTTTTCATATAAATCAGTTTCGCTTTCTCTTTCTTTTGTCGTCTTTAGATAAACTTTTAAATATTTATATTTAAATTAAAAGTTTGGTAGTTTGACATATTTTATTTTTCACCTTTTTGTAGTTTAATGTTTTATTTCTCGTTATTTGGTTCGGTCTGTTCCAAATTTTGCGCAAAGCTACACGAGGGCTATCATTAACACCCACCGCCAACACGTGGGCTACTCTTTTACGAAGAACAATGAAATTGACAGTTCCATTATAACGGCCTCATGGCTGAAAGGGCGAGCATGTTTGGTGCGACGAGGATTCGAACCTGCGACCCTCTGGCCATGTCGGGGCCTTTTCATTTTTTGTTTTTAGATTTTACTAAATATTCATCCTTAAGGTCCATTTATGAGAACATGGATTAAAAACGGAGAAGGACCCAGCATGGCCAGGTGGTGAAGGCGTTCGACTCGTAATCTGATGGTCACGGGTTCGAATTCCCACCTCACCAAACATTCTCGCCTTTTCAGCCGTGAGGGCGTTATAAATTATAGGTCAATTCCATTATTCGTTGGTAAAAGTGTAGCCCTAGAGTTGGCGGTGGGTGATGATGACTAGCTGCCTTCCCTCTAGTCTTCCACTGTTAAGCTAGTAACGGCTAACGCAGATAGCCCTCGTGTTGCTTTTCGCTAAATCCAAAAACAAACAAACAAACGGAGAAGGAACAGCTAAGAGTTATTAATTTTATAAATATTTTTCTTATGAAATGAAACTCAGTTCGAATCGTCTAACATATCACACAATGTTTATCCACGTATCCATTTCCCTTTTATTTTTCTAACTCTCTCTGCGACCTAATCCTGTGGAGAGAATGAAGCATCCACATTCGCGAGGTAAACGTATTTGGAAGTGATTTTTCCCTAACTTTAAAGGGATATCCGTTTTTATCATGACGCATACAACTTCCTGAGCACGTGATCGACAAAGAAATATTGCTTTAAGTCCAGTAGGTGCAGAACTTAACACGCAAACTTACCATTTATTGTACGAAAGGATGGAACTTAAAGTTTACCTTTTTGTGGTATGTTGAAACTTAACCAAAAGTTTACG
Organism: Tachypleus tridentatus; assembly: GCF_004210375.1. Lineage (NCBI taxonomy): Eukaryota > Metazoa > Arthropoda > Merostomata > Xiphosura > Limulidae > Tachypleus > Tachypleus tridentatus. Next base: position 56,047,025 of record NC_134832.1, on the reverse strand, counting down.
ATAATTGCTTAATGCAGTTACTTACGAGAACCGAAACGATTTACTTTATTTTGAAAGTACAAGGGACCACTGATTTAACTCGCAATGGCAAAGAAAGTAAAGTAAACATATTACATTTCACAGCTACAGCAAACATAACGTGACAACTCACTTGCTGAAAAAAATGACACATTCACTTGCATGTATAAATTAGACTATATTGGCTAATTAAAAGTGAGCGTTTCTCATCCATTAAATGTGTTTAAGGGGAATTAGTGAAAACGATTTTGCAATGCTTCATTATTCATCACTTACAGACATCTAAACCGATGTCCAATAAGTTCCCCACTGGGACATTGGTAAGTTTTCAGATTTACAGCTCTAAAATCAAAGGTTCGTATCCTTTTGGGTGACACAACAGATTGACGATGTGGCTTAGTTATAAGAAAACGCACGCTCCGATAAGAAATTCAACCCTCGTGTTATTTACTGAATACCTTAGACTTTATTATTCGAAAATATGCAGCTAAAACACCCAGGAAAATATTTAACTCTAGAGGTATTAAAGAATACTGGTAATAATTTTTCGTGCCCCCAGGGGCTCAGCGGTATGTTGTCTGCGCACTTACAACGCCACAAACCAGGTTACGATACCCGTATTGGGCAGAGCACAGATAGCCCATTGAGTAGCTTTGTGCTTAATTCAAAAACAACAACAACAAACAATAATTCTTCGTAGGAGTTTAGCACTTGGAGGGAAAAAAAATTGTAACAATCAGGTTTCTGTCTGGTTGTAGTTTGAGTTTCAAGCCCGTAGCTACTTTAGGGTTAACTGCCCCTAATTTTGAAGTGATAGACTAGAGGGATGGCAGATAGCCAGCTTCACTCACCGCCAGTTTGTTGGCTACTAAAATCGAATAGTAGGATTTATTCGTCACTTTTATAACATAAATAAAGTCCAGTGTGTTTTTCTTATAGCAAAGCCACATTGGGCCATCTGCTGAATCTACCAAGGGGAAACGAACCTCTGATTTTAGCGTTATAAATCCGTAGACTTGCTACTGTATCAGCAGTGGACAACAAAGTCTAGAGAGAGAGAGGCAGAGATTTATTATTATATTTACTATAACAGGGTGAGAATCTCAGAACCAAAGTCACACACACTTGCTGCTAGGCCTCGAATTCACAATCTGGCACTTTAACTACTGGGCCACGCTCGACCTATAAGAGAAAACAGAAGATTCAAAGCCTACGAATCACAAGCACTCCACAAAAAGAAAAATGAAGCATTCATTTCAAAGCGACTACCCTGACTACACGAGGCATTCAGTTATCTACGAGCTAAGAGTAATATCAGCGTCCAATCTTGAACGATTTTTTTTTTCAGTGATATTGGGTATTTTCTACCGGAGCGACATCTTGTGTGATGTATGCGTGTGAAATGAACAAGTCAGATGTATCGAAGTTACAACACAGTCGTCCTTAATTTGGAATTACTAAAAAGGCAAAAGTCAACCACCTAGAAGTACTCGTCACTTACGCGGGTACACCCTACCAAAAAGGGCATTGATTTCCACTTCTATAACGCGTCAACAGCTGAAAGTACAGAATGATTGTCATTAAGTCAGCTCTTTTTTTTTATTTTTAGTGAACGTTCGTTAACACCCAGATTTTGTTCTCAGTAAATGGCATTTTATTTTCGGGAAAATGGCGAAGCTCCCTCTGTTATCAATTTTTGATAAATGCAATCGTTTCAAAACTATTCAATCGAAAAACGTCATAAGCAGATTCAATCTTCAAAGTTTGTCAAATATTTTAATGCAAGGTAAAATAACTTACGCAACTTTCACCAGCGGTATTACCATTATGATTTATCTTTCAACTTCTTCAGAGTTGCAGTGACCTAAAAACGTCCAAGAATCCATTGCGCAGACGAAAAGGATCCAATGAAACAGATAAATGGAAGGCAGATAATAGTGGTCGTAAGGTTGTCAATGATACAGGAAACGTGTTCTTTCCAACTGAGCGGTCTTTTGCTTTTCTAAGAAGAAAGTCGATTTGCTAGTTCTCTTGACTAGCCACCCATATTTTCTAACCATAATGACACCTGAAAAGAGAACTTTGGAGATAAAAAATATATATAAAAAGATTTACAGTTATAGTTCTATGTTTGTTGTTTGTTTTAAGCCTAAGATTTACGGTGTCTCCATGGATGTCCAAATAATTGCAGAAACGTTTGCTTTATATTTTCACGAAAGGTAGTTAATAAAAAAAAAATTGAGACAAGTATTGTAAAAGGTTGAATTACACGTGTGAGTGGGTGGTATGAATCCGAGCGGTGAAACATTTTGTTCTAGTGTCGTGTGTGCGTTATGAAGTCACAGGCACGGTTGTTTGTGGCATCAGAAATAAACGCACCAGGCTAACTCACAGAAACCAATCTTTGAGTCGATTAAATGGAGGAAATATGAGATCCGAATGTTATATAATAACTAAAGGTGCCAGTGTCTGTATCACATAATGAACAAGCATCATATTATCTGCTGATCTCTGAGACGGCTTAACCACGTGTTTCACACGTTGTTTATACCAAACAATCTGAGGTATCAGATTTGAAAAATCAGAAAATATAACAAGTAGTTCCATTCTTTCTCGTCTCTCTCGGGTGTGACTCAGTGCAAAGTCTGAAGACTTATATTGATAAAATTCGTGATTGAATAGTGGCAGCAGGCACAGAGTCTATTGCGTAACTCTGAGTTTAATAAATAAACAACAAGTTTGCTCACTAAATGTATAGTTAATGTGTCCTTGGTTTGTGTACCGTTACTACCAAACAAAATTCGCTGGAAACACTTTAGAGCTTTGTTGTGTGAATGTGAGACGATCATATCCCACTGTTTCATATAACAAATGTAGACTATGAATTTGCTGTGGGTGTTGTTGACTATCTGCCTTCCTTTCAATGTGTCGTTTCATAATAAGAAAAGGTTAGCGCGCAAAATAAAATAACGGAAACAAATAAACAATTATATGACATATTTCTTACTTGCTTACTCAAACAAAAAAACAACACTTCAAAAGTATTTCTTATAATAGGTTACGCAACCTATATATAAAAAAACAACAAATAAATATGTATTCAGAAACCAGTCTTGGATATAATAAACCCGTAAGGACTCGGACAATATTATTATTTGTGTTAAGACTTCTGTTATATTTTTTCCCGCTGGTTTCATTTGTTATGGAACTGAGCAGCTGTAATTCGTTAATATGTAGTTGTTTACTTTTTTATGATAAAATGTACTGGATTTTTTAAGCTTAAACAATCTAACTTCACTTGATATATTCCATCATATTTAACCGAATAAGGCAATAAGTTTTTTTTTCTTTCAACACGGTGTTTAGTTGTTGTTGTTTTTTTTTTTTGGGGGGGGGCGAAATACCTATATATTTCCCATAAAGAATGAATTATTTCACTCGCATATTTGGCCAGTTCTTTATACCGAGTCTTGTCGCAGGCAAAAAACCTATATTTATTCAATATTGAGACCCTACCAGTGATTTATCCGAACCACTCGCACCATCGTACAGTAGTTTGTTGTCTGTCAGTAAATTGGTAGACACTAAAATGAAGTTACGTAAGGAACGCTCAACGTTGTAATTTGTATTGTCGTGAGGTAAATAAAAGCTGCGTTTGCCATGAATCACGAGAAGAATTATGCTTTATATAGGCTACAGCATAGCATGACATATGAACAACTTCCAAAGCTAGAAATAAAGATAGTTGTTATTCTTAATTTTGGTTCATTTAATCTCGATCAGAGCTACTTTCAGAAACACTGTGGAAGTGAATTATAGTTAAATACATATAAAGAAGTTAGTAATTTGAGGATTAAGATAGAAGTATTTCCCTAATAGTGTTATTCATAAGATTTATAGGATCAAACTAGCAATTTCGACGTTATTTTAGGTTCTGTTTTAGTAATCACTAAATAATTCGATATAAACTTTTAAACAAATCTCTAAAATTGGTGTTATTTGATTAACTTGAGGAGACAAGCATATTAAGTCTTGAAATGTTATTAAACAAAGTTTATTGAAAAAGTTTTCCTCGTTCAGCATGAGGATAAGCATTACTTCATTTAAGTGACTTATTAGTTTGGTGAAAGGTTTTGACCTTATTGTATATTAACACTCAGTAGTTTTCAGGTTAAAAGACTAGACGTATTACCGTTAAGCCTTACTTCTAATTGCATTTTTCTTTTTATATTATTTATGTTTCAGCTTTTAACGCAAAAAGTTCGGTACTTCTGTTCGATACGTTGATTGTTTTGCGTACGTAATTAAAAACACAAAATCTTGCATATAAATATTGTTTATTGTGTTTCGTAGAAGGTCTTCGCACATAAATGTTATGAGATAACGTCTTTTTGTTTCTTTCAAGTTTCATGCTGTATTATCGTGTAACTATAGCAATAAGGGCTAAACATCTTAAAATTAACAATAAATATATCTGGGTTAAAACGTAGTGATATTGGCTACGTCAAAGGAGGAGATAATATGCACTTTCGAGTGGCGTTAATGTGTAAGACATATATATATATACTTTAATAATAAAATCGGATTCTTGTTTTTTATTTTGATTTTTAGTCTTCACTGTATTAATATAATTAAAAGAAGTGTCTTTCGCCATCTTAACTGTTTTAATAAATATAAATAAAAATAGTTTTAGGATATAGGATCTTTAGGTTTAACACAGTTGATACGACCTGTAAATGTATCTTTAACTTGAATTAAACTATACGACATTACGTTTTTTGTTTCGTTTTTTTTTATCAGGTCCTCCATTCATTTTAATTTTATACAACTATTAAGAAATTAGAAGTTAAACTTTGTACAAGTTAGTCGAGGTGGTTTAAGCTATACAGTTTTAGTGTAAAAAGTAAATCATGACGTTTAGAACGAAAGACAGACTCAACAATTACCGTTGTTTTATCGTTTATATTTTGTGTTGAAGTTAAAGGTGAGCTTCCTAATAATACATATAAATATGTTGTAGTATAAGATGACACAGGCTGGATTTGACATTTTCAAACTGATGTTATCGAACTTGGTACATTCGATATAAGAGAATAAAACTTACCAAATGAAGTATTGGTTTGTTTTGTTTGTTTTGAATTTCGCACAAAAGCTACTTGAGGGCTATCTGTGCTAGCCGTCCATAATTTAGCAGTGTAAGACT
>NC_134832.1:55311107-55366236 GCF_004210375.1 Tachypleus tridentatus | reverse complement strand
TCCGCAGACATACCGCTGAGCCACTGGGGAGCAAATTATTGTTGTTGTTGTTCTGAATTAAGCACAAAGCTACACAATGGGCTATCTGTGCTCTGCCCATCACAGGTATCGAAACCCGGTTTATAGCGTTGTAAGTCCGCAGACATACCGCTGAACCACTGGGGGAGCAAATTATTGTTGTTGTTGTTCTGAATTAAGCACAAAGCTACACAATGGGCTATCTGTGCTCTGCCCATCACAGGTATCGAAACCAGGTTTTTAGCGTTGTAAGTCCTCAGACATACCGCTGAGCCACTGGGGGAACAAATTATTGTTGTTGTTGTTCTGAATTAAGCACAAAGCTACACAATGGGCTATCTGTGCTCTGCCCATCACAGGTATCGAAACCAGGTTTTTAGCGTTGTAAGTCCGCAGACATACCGCTAACCCATTGGGGATTCGTTTACTTAATATTCTTTAATTTACTCACATAAAATATTTAAGGTAAGCCACGTAATTTGATTTATTTTCTATTAACAAAAATTACACCATTTGATAAATTAATTATTTAAATAACACCAGTATTTTTTTTTTAAAGTTAACAAACAATTCTAACTCGTTTGAAAAGCCCTCATTGAACAAGCAATAAGATTACGGACCTCAATCGCAACAGTCTGGGGTTCGAAATACAGAACAAGCACTAATATTTTTATATTTAAAAACAATAATTGGTAAATAATGTTGTTTTTAAGATCAAATGTCGCACGAGCAAACTTTGTTGACTTTGTTCTTCTCAATTTATAGCCAACGCACTAATCGAGAAGAAACATTTACAATTGAGCTTTCATCGTGTTGCAGAAATTTATATTCTTTTTATAGTCATTTCGTGATTGAAATACGCTAACATGTCTTCCTTGTTTAGCCTTTCGGTTTCTTGCAATTTACTGAAAGTAAAAGGAATTTCTTGTCAGGAGATTCTTTGAAAAGAACTGAAAAGCTCGAAAAGACATACATACCATCAGAAAATTTCTACACACTGGAAGTACAAGTAACCCCAACAGACCAAACTAAGTAACAGCAAAAAAAAACAAAAAAAAAACAACGCTTTGTTTGATTTTACTCAAAAACATAGATGGCTTTTCTGTACAAGCACGTTGGAATGTCAGGTATTTTAGCTTCGCTTTACGTTGCACTTTTTTCAGAACTACGTAACCCAATCAGATTGACAGTGACAGAAAACAGTCAATTCGCTAATACTTTGATTTAAAATTTCAGCAGTTGGGGAATTTGTTCATTTTTTATCTCGAGGAAAACAAATTTTTAATACATCATGATATGTCTTGAAGTTTCTCTTTTAAGCGGTTGTTCAAGATCATATTATTTATTTATTTCTGAGTTATGCAGAAGATCTTCTGGTTGTTTCTTTTTGAATTTCGCGCGAAGCTACACGAGAGCTATCTGCCCTAGCCGTCCATAATTTAGCAGTGTAAGACTAGAGGGAAGGCAGTCACACCACCCGCCGCCAACTCTTGGGCTATTCTTTTACCAACGAATAGTAGGATTAACCGTCACATTATAACGCCCCCACGGCTGAAAGGGCAAGCATGTTTGGTGTTAAGGGAATTCGAACCCGCAACCCTCGAATTACGAGCTTAGATTAATGAATTACTTAAATCCGAACAACTGTCATTCAGGTCTAACAACAATAAATACTTTAAAACTTTCAATTCTTATTATGTCCCGTCCAGCCTACATGAACAGTCCTAGTGTTGATCAAGTGGCCTCATCGGTACAAGACATAGTATTTAAAGTTGTTGACATATGATTGTATACACTCCTTTAATAAAAAAAATCTTTACTAATACGAAAAGGCATTTTTGTTGCATTTATAAAAAGTACAATTAATTTAACAAATGAACTGGAGATAGAAAACGTAAACGCAAAGCATTTAGGGGGTCCTTTTGCTACAGGCTACACTTAGAGTACGTCCTGCACTGCGTTTTATAAAGTAACTGAATAATTACTGCCAGAAATCAAACAACGGGCCCCTAGTCGAGGTTGGCCACATCCTTGTTATTTCATCAATACTGGCCCGGTATGGCCAAGCGTGTTAAGGCGTGCGACTCGTAATCTGAGGGTCGCGGGTTCGCATCCCGGTCGCACCAAACATGCTCGCCCTTTCAGCCGTGGGGGTGTTATAATGTTACGGTCAATCCCACTATTCGTTGGTAAAATAGTAGCTCAAGAGTTGGCGGTGGGTAGTGATGACTAGCTGCCTTCCCTCTTGTCTTAGACTGATAAATTAGGGACGGCTAGCGCAGATAGCCCTCGAGTAGCTTTGCGCGAAATTCAGAACAAACAAACTAAATACGTTAATTGCAATGGTAACTGATTACTCAAGTTTCCAACGTGGAGATAACAATGACTTCGTTTGTGCCTGACGTCGTCTCTTCGATTGGTTTTTCACGCTTGTGAATGTTTGTATCGCAACCTTTTTTTTTTTGCAAAATATTCAAATGTCATGTCCTGCGAATATATATATATATATGTGTGTTTGTGTTTAAACCACATGTTTACATTTCAAGAGTTTGTTTGTTTAAGCCTCACGATTTATTTAAAGAACCATTTTTAAAAATAATATAAAAACAACAAATACGTATTAAAAATATACAAATCACAAATTACATACCTTTTCCATCAATAAAGCCCTTTCACTACTTGATATATTTTTTCCTTTACAATAAAGTTATTAGAATAAAACAACTGAAAAATAAGCCAGTAGGGGCCCTGCATGGCCAAGCGCGTTAAGGCGTGCGACTTGTAATCTGAGAATTGCGGGTTCGCATCCCCGTCGCGCCAAACATGCTCGCCCTTTCAGCCGTGGAGGCGTTATAACGTGACGGTCAATCCCACTATTCGTTGGTAAAAGAGTAGCCCAAGAGTTGGCGGTGGGTGATGATGACTAGCTGCCTTCCCTCTAGTCTTACACTGCTAAATTAGGGACGGCTAGCGCAGATAGCCCTCGAGTAGCTTTGTGCGAAATTCAAAAAAACAAACAAGCCAGTAGGATAAATCGAAAACCATTAAAAAACTATTTATGAAGGCTTATCCACCAATAAAGAAGATCAAACTAAAAGCTGACAAAAACGTCCGTAAAAAAAACTAATAGTTTATTTTTTCTTTAAGGCTTAGTTTAAAAATTCAAAGTTTTCAAAGTTGTCATGATGTATTCATTAAAATTCCCCTCACTTTGTTTGGTATTAAATCCACTTTAGAAAAAAAATCAGTGGTACGTTTTAGAAGAGAAATTGTTTGTTTTGCTTCTATGAAGCACAAAGCTATCTGTGCTCTGTCCATCGCAGGTTTCAAACCCCAATTCATGACCGACTTAACGCTAAGCCTTTGCTGGGCTGTGGAGCAGAGAAACCCATTCCTGCACCCAGCCTGTTCTCAGCACTCCTTAAGAAAAACAAGAACGTTGAGACGGTCTAATGGTTATCGTACCTGAGATTTGAATAAGAGATTCGGGGTTCGTACCCATTGCTGCAAACACGCGCTTCAGAGTCATGAGTACTTTAAGAGTCACAAAAGAATATTTCAAGAGATTGCAGTCAGCGGATACTGACTGTTTTTGACTTTTAATTTATATAGGGCCGTGTTCTTAGGTATGAGCAATAATTTTCTCTTTGTCACCCGCTAATATTTTCTTCAGATAGAAATGTTTTAACTGTTTGTTATTTTTACGTGATCTTAGTTTTGCTTTTTACGTAAAACCGATATATTTTAAGGCTTCTTGAGGTGATGTTTGTGATGCCTCAAAGCTTGTAGTTTACGTAAAGAATCACCCCAGCTTGTTATATCATCCATGGAGCTACAACCCACGTGCCTTAAAGCTTATCCTACAGGAAAACACCGGACACAACTGCCAGAAAGAATGATCACATTACAGCGACCCCTTTCTTTGATTTAGGCAAGTTTCTAGCGTAGAATATTTGCCAGGAAATTGGCAAGTCGTGTCGTGGACGCCGCGTGGCATCTATCCATTTACGTGAGCGCGAAACGATGACAACGGTTACTGGGAGGGACGTATTAATCAAATGCTAATTGGACTTCCCTCGCCTCTGCAGGAAGTGGAATAGCTCACCTCATGAGTCACGTGAGTTGCGTGACGACATGATGCGAGCCAAGTCTTGAAGGTAAAAAGGGATTAATTAGTGTTGTCAGCCATATCGGAGGCACTTATTTTTTATAATGGCTAAAACGATTCTTTCTGTTCTCCCTGTCACAGACTGAGAGAACATTCTCCTAGCTACGTATGTCCAGGGAGAGTTCTTCTATTTACGGTGGCGGACACAAACCTGTGACGCTTTGTGTTTATGTCAGTCACGTCCCAGCAGATATGTTACATGATTCATGCAACTCTTCTGGTTGACCACGAAGAGCGGAAGTTCGTGACCATGTTATTCTTAAGCTTTCAAAGATACTAAATACTCACTGTGCACCCGCTCACTTGTACATGATTGTATTGGATTTCAGCATTTAAAACTGTTCTGCACCCGGGCATAACCATGTCCACCACATCCTGCTTTTGTATACAAATAAGAAAACTCTTTACTTAAATTACACACCCAAATATTATTTCAAGACCTTTCTAGGTAAACGTATTTGATACATTTACTCTGTCTAGACTTCCTTATTTTACACTGCGGTGAATGACGCTTGACACGTTTGAATTTTTGAAAAAATGAAACAGGTGTCAGGAACGTCCAAGCAACAGATCTAGTCAAACATGCGTTGTATTTAATTTGTAGTTATTTTCACAAGCATCTTGTACAGTAGTCCAACCTTGCAGATGTAACAGTCAGTTCCTATCGTACTGAATGAAAATTTAATATTAGTAGAACGTAGATTATTCATGAAGTATCGTGTGAGCCCTCAGGTACGTTTACAGATTGTAAAAATTAAACTGAAAGGCGCTTTGAGTGAGTCGTGTAAACCGCTACGTTTCACGAAACGAGTAAGACTTAAAAGCGCCTCTCAGTGACGCACAGTGGTGTGTCTTCTGACTTATATCGCTAGAAATCGTGGTTTGATACTCATGGTGGGCATATCACGGATAGCCCTTTTTGTAGCTTTGTGCATAAGAACAAACTCAAAAGCGGAAAATTATAATGCTGGAACAGAGTGTAACCCGTAATTATTGTACCCGGAATGTAGACCAGAAGGTTTATGGTTCGCGTTCCGTTTACACAAAACGCACCTGGCACTTTGACACTGTGGGTGCACGAACCATCTCACTACTCGTTCAGATAATAATATTCCAACTGTTGGCGACTTTCCATTCGTTTATCATTTCAGAATCAGGAACGGCTATGTACTAATACACAGATAATTGAGTTCCATGATCAACCAAGTGTTCAAGTTTCCAAAATTCCCATCGAACGATTCAAAGGTGTTTTGCCATGTTGTTCAAGAAACTCTGGCCTGGTTGAGGCGCTCGACTCGTAATCTGAGGGTCGCAGGTTCGCATCCCTGTCCCATCAAACATGCTCTCCCTTTCAGCTGTGGGGCGTTATAATGAGACGGTCAATCCCACTATTCGTTGGTAAAAGAGTAGCCCAAGAGTTGGCGGTGGGTGGTGATGACTAGCTGTTTTTCCTCTAATCTTACACTGCTAAATTAGGGACGGCTAGCGCAGATAGCCCCAGTGTAGCTTTGCGCGAAATTCAAAAAACAAACAATAAACTCTTCTAATGATTAGTTTTTATCAGAACGAAGAATATTAAGATACGTTTCAAATATGCGAAGCAAGGCGGTAAGGAGTTTTTTCCTTGGAATGAAACGGCGTTGCGTTGCATGATTCGAGGGCGTAACGTCCTTCAATACGAAACCTCAAATAATTAGAGGATTTAATACTTCCTCGCAAAATTCGCAAAACATGAAACACAGGATACGCTACGCATACAAGTAAAATATCCTTATACTCATTGAAACAAAGGCTGTTGCTTATAGGGCAAAGCTACATAATAGACCATCTAAACTCTGCCCACTTCAGATGGATCATCTCATGGATTTGCGCATTGTAAGTCCGGAAACTTACTTCCGATCCATCGGAAGACGAAAACAAAGGCGTTTCGTATCTGAATTTTGATTTCAAATGTACAGTGTTATTACAATCAAATCTAATGTATGTTAAAAGTTAGTAGTATCAGTTAGTTAGTTGTTTAGAATTTCGCGCAAAGCTACACGAGGGCTATCTTTACTAGCCGTCCCTAATTCAGAAGAGTAAGACTAGAGGGAAGGCAGCTACTTCTCACCACCCACCGCCAACTCTTGGGCTACTCTTTTACCAACCTAATAGTGGGATTGACCGTCACATTATAACGTCCCCACGGCTGAAAGGACGAGCATGCAAGGTTATTGCCACCGGGATTCGAACCTGTGACCCTCGGGTTATGAGTCGAACGTCTTAACACACTTGGTCATGCCGGACAGCTTGGTAGGAGTGAAAATGATATACTTGTCTACATATAGACAGATTCAGAATTAATAGAACTCTTTATTATTTACGAGAGCACGCGATTGAAAGTGTGTCATGCGTCTCAAAAGTCACGTTTTTGATCAAGTTCACTGGCAAAATAATTATAAATAAATTATCGCTTTAGAGAAATGAAAATTTATTCTTGCGCCAAAGCGATTTATATATCAAAAATTTATTATAAATCATCGTTTGCATCCACGACTATCTTTCCTAGTGCTTAAACAATCGCAAAATACACCATTAGTACTCCTATTGTACACAAGAACTTACTCTGGCTCGGCAATATTCATCTGGCTGCTACTATTATACTTGAATTGAATAGTTACCTTTTAGTTTAATATCTGGATATTCACATATTGGATGTGTGTCAAAACTAATGAGCTGATGTGCTGCCACTCATAATTTTGAGCTCATGAAGGAAGGCAGAGAGATGGCAGACAGTCCGAAGCACACTCTCGCCTACGATAAGGGACTGACTGCCATTTTTATAACGCATCCACAACTTATAATTCTGGAATATCTTTTGTGGTATCGCACGGATTCGAATACAGCTAATCAGCTTCGAAATCCAGTCAGATCCTTTTCTTCCGAGCGCTCTTTCTCTATGTACAAACTGGTCAAGAGCAATCTACGTGGAACCATGGACGAGAAGCGTCTCAGTGACTTGACGGTGCTGTCTGTCACATCGTGTTCTTCTGAGCACTCTTTCTCTATCTAAAAACTTGTCAAGAGCAATCTACGTGGAACCATGGACGAGACGCGTCTCAGAGACTTGACGGTACTGCCGTTTAACTCAGAGAAAGTGAGGCCGATCAAGTAATAAGTTATTTGTAATATTTTCTGCAATCACTCGTCATTTAATTACAGTCCAAGAGAGTTACACACTTACACCTTACGTAATGTTTTCATTGCGTATAATAAACGTACAGTCTTTATATTAAGCTACCCGTACCATGCATAGTTTCGTGCACAAAGGCGTGAAAGTGTTACGCCTTCATAGCTGTACATAAGATAATAAATGCATCTACATGTATATATATCGGTGTATTAATATCAGTAATAAACATTGGATATTGGCTACCTTTCCAGTCCTTCAGAGTGATTGGTTCCCCTGTAAACAATGTTGAGGTTCTTACTAGGAAGACCTCTAAAATTAGAAGGAGAAAAAAGTTTTGATTATCTGATATGTTTCCATACTAAATTATGAAGCAAATGAATGTTTTCTGTTAGGTTACTTTAGCAAAGTTTAATCACAAGTCGCGTAGTGAAAAAAGGAAAAAGACGAGGCAACATAATCTGTCTTAAAAGCAATCAGTCAGTACCTGGTGACTAAATTGGATCAGCAGCGCCCCACAGTAACAGTTTCTGTGTTGTATTATAACTCATAGGTATATATTACAAGTCGATTGGTAAATTCGAACCTATTTCTGCTTCGTAACATTAATATTTTTAAATACACAAACTACAAGTAATCGTTGTCTAATACCACAGAATTGTAGAAAATACACTCATGTACTTGGGAACGTACGACGGTTTGTAGTAAAAGCGGCTGAGATTAAACGACAACGTTTCAGAAAAACACAATAACCACACGCACAAGATTAACCAAAAAGGCCCGGCATGGCCAGGTGGGTTAAGACGTTAGACTCGTACTCTGAGGGTACAGATGCTTCACAGAGACACAGTGGCGAGTCTGTGGATTCACAGTTTTATTCTCCTGAAGAACAATGGCTAGGTGAGTTAAGGCGTTCGACTCGTAATCTGATGGTCGCAGGATTTACTCCGCGTCGCACCAAACATGCTCTCCCTTTCAGCCGTGTGGTCGTTATAAACTGACAGTCAATCCCACTATTCGTTGGTAAAAAGAGTAGCCCAAGAGTTGGCGGTGGGTTGTGATGACTAGTTGCTTTCCCTCTAGTCTTACACTACTAAATTAGGGACGGCTAGCGCAGATAGCCCTTGAGTAGTTTTGCGCGAAATTCAAAACAAACAAATAGTGTACCGAATACTCTCTGATTGTTTTTTTTTTCGGTTACGTAATTGTATCTAGTATTAATACGTAAAAAAGACAAAAAAACATATATATCTGTATATTTGTATATGTTACAATAATTTCATAATTTTAGTTCGTTTCTCAATGAAAACAGTTTTGTTTTAAATAAACATAGAAACTTCTTTTTATCTTTACTAAGATATTAACCCTTAGCTAATAGTTATGTTTGTTTTCCTAACATAAGAGCTTGTTTTAAACTGGTGTATTTATGTAAATATTTAGTATACAGGTCTTTTCTAGAGCAGTCAGCTGGTGTTTTACTTCTAAAGATTTGTTTGCGTAATCTGACTTGTTTGATCTCAGCAGTTGGATTATCTTTGTTTTCATTCATCTCTTTCGATAAATTATAAATTATTGATTGTTATTCGTAACAATAGTTACGAAAAAGTTATTAAGTCTGTCTGCCCGTTTTCCCCTAATTTTCATGCTAACCAATCAACGCCTCTTGAAGAGTTTGACTGATACTCTTATAATGCACCTGCAGCTGAAACCAAGAGAAATATTTCATAGTATCACATCGGTTCGTCCCGAACTCAGCAGCTCCGAAATCCAGAACTCCGCGCCCCATTTATACGCTATACACACCCTGGTATTATGGTACGATCACCCAGACCCAAAACTATAATTATTTTACGTGTGTTATTATCATTGTCTTCAAAACCTTCCACTAACTTATCATTATAAAATGCGATAATCAGTTACTAACAATATTACTTTTAACTTGTAACAAAGACTTAAGTCAACGCTTTCCGACAAGGTATATAACCATTTTCGAATTTATAAACCCCACTAATGGCTTTGCAGTACGTCTGAAGACTTAAAACCCTTAAAATTGAGTTTAAATGCCGTGATGGGCACAGAACTGATAGTTATTGTGCAACTTTGCGCTTAACAAGAAAGCAAATAAATACATTTCTTTTTCAAACTAGGAAATAAACATAATTAGAAACTTCTATCTTTCAAATGTTTTAACAACCACTTTACCAAATTCGATGGTCTATAACATAGGTTTCTCTTCTAGATTAAGAATAATGTGAAAGGAAACACACAATAAGGATTCAAGGGGCTAGACAGACCTTTAAAACCAGCCAACACCAAATCACAAAACCCTATGGTTAGGAGTCGCTGGTTTGAGTCCCGTCACCGAACATGCTCGTCTTTACAGCAGTAGGGGAGTTATAATGTTACAGTAAATCCCACTGTCCGTTGGTAAACAAGTATCCCATAGGTTGAGGATGAGTGGTTTTGACAAGCTGCGTTCCAAAGAGAAGACAATTTCCTCTTCAAAATTAAGCAACAAATACAAATATCTCTCGAGAAGCTTTGGGCGAAATTCAAAAAGCAGATAAACAAGTGAAATACAATCAGCTATCAGTCGACATTCTAATTTACTGGAAAAATACAAATCAAGTAAATTGGCTATTTCACAAAGTATGCTGTTTTTTCTTTTACAAACCACCAGAGGCGCTGAATAACAGTATCATTTTGCGTCCCCTTATTTCCATTATGTTTTCGAACTAAATTATTAAGCGATTTTTTTTTAGACACGTGATTATGGGACTTAGGTTTAATAACCCTGAGATTTTATGATGTTTTCACTTCAGGGAGAGACAATTTGGTCTTGGTAGAAGACGAGACAGGGAAAAAAATGGGCAAATTTTTATAAAAAGAAAAGAAGCGATTAAGGCATGTTCTTAATATTCTGTTAAACATTTCAAGAGTGTAAAATATATATAGTCCATCTTAACATCAGAAAATAAAATTTTATATTCCAGAGGAACTTAAGCCTTAACAAATGTGTGTTTTTGTTTTGGTAAAATTCCAAAAACATTTTTAACTTTTGCTTTAAAACTCTATCTTATTTCACATAATGTATGTATGTCAAAGAAAAACTTGTTCGCTGGAATTCATGCCTATACCAGTTTTGATAAATACCACTTGACATTTAGAACAAAACAGAAATATTAGCCATGATGCAAGCTCAAGCCCACGTTAATTTTTTGTTGCTATCTCAATCTTTAAAGTTTAGAAAAGAATAATTGGATTCAAAATCATGCGTATCACTTTCCAGAATAGTACAATCGCTTTACTAAGTACCTGATGAAATAAGTGGTTCCTTGTTAAAAATTAATCTATTTCTTTTGCTAGCTCCAGTGTAGCGTTTAGCCAACTATCTTTTCTTTGATAGAAATGGGGCTTCAGTTAGCTGAGAAAAAGTTTAGTGAATATATATATATATACAAAGCCTATTTCAGAAATATAGCCATAATTTATATATATATATGCCTATATCTTTGAAATAGGCTTAGGTTTTGATGAAGACAGTTTATACGCCTGCCCGAAGACCAAACAACTTAACACCCTGTACAAGAAATCGATGTTTCTGTCTCTGTCCAGGAAACCTGGTGGCAGTTAGAAAAAAGAAAAAATTAGTTGCATACTAAATTTGTCTTTAATCGATATGCCTTGGCACGGTGATTGAATTGGCTACAACGAGCAACTCCTACAAGTCATGCCAAACAATCTACAAACTAAACAATATTATAGTTATACCAGACAATCTACAAACTAAACAATATTTTTGTTATACCAGACATTCTACAAACTGAACAATATTATAGTTATACCAGACAATCTACAAACTAAACAATATTTTTGTTATACCAGACATTCTACAAACTGAACAATATTATAGTTATACCAGACATTCTACAAACTGAACAATATTATAGTTATACCAGACAATCTACAAACTAAACAATATTTTACTTATACCAGACATTCTACAAACTAAACAATATTATAGTTATATCAGACATTCTACAGACAAAACAATATTATAGTTATATCAGACAATCTACAAACTAAACAATATTATAGTTATATCAGACAATCTTCAAACTAAACAATATTATAGTTATACCAGACAATCTACAAACTAAACAATATTATAGTTATATCAGACAATCTTCAAACTAAACAATATTATAGTTATACCAGACAATCTACAGACAAAACAATATTATAGTTATACCAGACAATCTACAGACAAAACAATATTATAGTTATATCAGACAATCTTCAAACTAAACAATATTATAGTTATATCAGACAATCTACAGACAAAACAATATTATAGTTATATCAGACAATCTTCAAACTAAACAATATTATAGTTATATCAGACAATCTTCAAACTAAACAATATTATAGTTATACCAGACAATCTACAGACAAAACAATATTATAGTTATACCAGACAATCTACAAACTAAACAATATTATAGTCATATCAGACAATCTACAAACTAAACAATATTATAGTTATACCAGACAATCTACAGACAAAACAATACTATAGTTATATCAGACAATCTTCAAACTAAACAATATTATAGTTATACCAGACAATCTACAGACAAAACAATACTGTAGTTATATCAGACAATCTTCAAACTAAACAATATTATAGTTATACCAGACAATCTACAGACAAAACAATACTATAGTTATACCAGACAATCTACAGACAAAAGAATATTATAGTTATATCAGACAATCTTCAAACTAAACAATATTATAGTTATACCAGACAATCTACAGACAAAACAATACTATAGTTATACCAGACAATCTACAAACTAAACAATATTTTAGTTATACCAGACAATCTACAAACTAAACAATATTATAGTTATACCAGACAATCTTCAAACTAAACAATATTTTAGTTATACCAGACAATCTACAAACTAAACAATATTATAGTTATACCAGACAATCTACAGACAAAACAATATTATAGTTATACCAGACAATCTACAGACAAAACAATATTATAGTTATACCAGACAATCTACAAACTAAACAATATTTTAGTTATATCAGACAATCTACAAACTAAACAATATTATAGTTATACCAGACAATCTACAGACAAAACAATATTATAGTTATACCAGACAATCTACAGACAAAACAATATTATAGTTATACCAGACAATCTACAAACTAAACAATATTATAGTTATACCAGACAATTTACAGACTAAACAATACTGTAGTTATACTAGACATTCTACAGACTAAACAATATTATAGTTATATCAGACAATCTTCAATCTAAACAATATTATAGTTATACCAGACAATCTACAAACTGAACAATATTATAGTTATATCAGACAATCTTCAAACTAAACAATATTATAGTTATATCAGACAATCTTCAAACTAAACAATATTATAGTTATACCAGACAATCTTCAAACTAAACAATACTATAGTTATGCCAAACAATCTACAAACTGAACAATATTATAGTTATATCAGACAATCTTCAAACTCAACAATATTATAGTTATGCTAAACAATCTACAAACTAAACAATATTTTAGTTATACCAGACATTCTACAAACTGAACAATATTATAGTTATATCAGACAATCTTCAAACTAAACAATATTATAGTTATGCCAAACAATCTACAAACTAAACAATATTTTAGTTATACCAGACATTCTACAAACTGAACAATATTATAGTTATATCAAACAATCTACAAACTGAACAATATTATAGTTATACCAGACAATCTACAGACTAAACAATACTGTAGTTATTCCAGACAATCTACAAACTAAACAATACTGTAGTTATACCAGACAATCTACAGACAAAACAATATTATAGTTATACCAGACAATCTACAAACTAAACAATATTATAGTTATACCAGACAATCTACAGACAAAACAATACTATAGTTATACCAGACAATCTACAAACTAAACAATACTATAGTTATACCAGACAATCTTCAGACAAAACAATATTATAGTTATACCAGACAATCTACAAACTAAACAATATTATAGTTATACCAGACAATCTACAGACAAAACAATACTATAGTTATACCAGACAATCTACAGACTAAACAATACTATAGTTATACCAGACAATCTACAGACTAAACAATACTGTAGTTATACCAGACAATTTACAGACTAAACAATATTACAACTATACCAATGTTAGATTGGTAACTCATTCTAAAGATACAAATTCATATATAATTTAAAAGAAATAACGATTTTTCTCTATACATTGTTACCACATGGACTAATCAGTGATATTAAATCACCAAAGAGCAAAACAGTTGAATCGCCACATATTAACAGAAGAAAAGTCCGATTAATGACTTCGGTCAGACACAATGATTTAATAATGGGTTTCGTAATCTCTAGAAAGCAATAAACAGCGACTCTAATACTAAAAAATACTCACTCAAAGAAAATTATTATGTCTTAGTCGTTCAAATCTCCTTTTCGGCCTTTCGGTATTTCTTTGTGGAGACGAGTCAAGTAGACGACCTTCCGTAGCGGTCAGATATCGCAATCAATCAAGAGACTGGTCATTATCAAGGTCTAACTGTGGTGCCATTATCTACTGACTTGTAGTTCCAAAGTGAATTTGTCCTCAACCGTGCGTGGACGAACAATGTTGGACTAGAATTTCTTATCAAAATTTTTATTTCTTCGATCTTTGTGCATTTTCATAATTCTTGAAAAATTTCATAGTTTAACTGAATGTATCAATAGATTATTAGAAAATATATACAACTACATGTT
Source organism: Tachypleus tridentatus (assembly GCF_004210375.1). NCBI lineage: Eukaryota > Metazoa > Arthropoda > Merostomata > Xiphosura > Limulidae > Tachypleus > Tachypleus tridentatus. The sequence goes on along the minus strand of NC_134832.1, from coordinate 55,352,029 downwards.
TACTTATTTTTGTAATTTCACTTGTAAGAATTACGGAGAGAAAAAACGATCTCTTTTACGGTTTGTTTGTTTGTTTATTTTTAATTTCGCACAAAGCTACACTAAGGCTATCTATGCTCGCCGTCCCTAATGTAGCAGTGTTGTAAGAATAGAGGGAAGGCAGATAGTCATCACCACCCACCCCCAACTATTGGGCTACTCTTTTGCCAACGAATAGTGGGATTGACCGTCATATTATAACGCCTGCACGGCTGAAAGCGCTAGCATGTTTCGTGTGACGGGGATTCGAGCCCGAGACCCTCAGATTACGATTCGAGTGGTCATGGCGGGTCATAGTTGTTTTAGCGTAATGCCACACAGTTGATCATTCGAACTCTGACCTCCTTTAGGAATCGAACACGAAATCTTACCCGTTCTATTTACGTTACTTGAACTCTCACCCATTGAGACCGTCGGGTAGTCATTAATACTGTTTAGGCTAAAGTTCAATGAAATATGACACTAGATGAAGAATAATGATATAATGAATAGAGAAAATAGCAAATACGAAGAAAGTGTAGCATATGCATTGTTTCTTCAAAATTTGAAAAATAAAAAGTGTCAATAACACGACGTCTGCCACGAAAATAAAAATAAATAAAAAATTTATACTTAAAAGAACAAAATAACCTTACGAAACAAAGCTGTTTGTACGAAAGAAACTCTTGAGACGAGATGTCTTGGAAAACATCAACGTATTTTACTATCAATAACACTGACTACTTACAACACAGTATTTTAAGAGAAGACGAATGAGTGATGGGACACTGTACAACCCCCCGAGAAACTATTCTTTCCAGGTCACTTGTTTTTTCCGTAATGTTTGAAACATTTCGTTTTCGCCAGAAACTACATTCTGAACTCGCACAGTAAATATTGCATAAGCATGTCAAAAGTTTAAAATATTCTCCATCATGTTTGATTTTATTTATAAATTTCGCGCAAAGCTACACGAGGACTATCTGCTCTAACCGTCACTAATTTAGTAGTGTAAGACTTGAGAAAAGGCAGCTGGTCATCACCACCCACCGCCAACTCTTGGGCTACGCTTTTACCAATGAAAACTGGGATTGACCGTCATATTATAACGCCCCGACGGCTGAAAGGGTGAACATGTTTGGTGCGACGGGTAGTCGAGACCACGACCCTCGGATTACGAGCCGAGTGCCTCAAGCAACTGGCCGTGCCGGGCTAGTTGTGTAATGAGAATAATTAATTGATAGTACTGTAAGTTATACATAAGTTTCTGTTTCAAGACAAATTAAAGAGCCGTTTAGAACATTGCTAACATCAGAAAATGATCCCTCAAGAAGACGTTCATTGTCGGATAAGTGAAATTATTACATATATTCAATTTTTTATCTCTTCTCTTTTCATTCTTCGTTATGTTCCGTATAATTTTCCCAATACTCGAAGTATTGAGTGTTGGTACATAAGGCCATTTCTATAACAAGAAAACTCTAATGAGACCTAATTTATCAGTATTGATCGATTTTTTATTTACAATGAACTATACGTATCTGTACAGATACACAAAAAAATCTTATTAGAAAAAAAGACCACAAAGAAAGATTCAGAATAACAAATAACATGATTGTTTATGTTTATACATATATATATACTAATACTAAATCTGTATTGATAACAATGTCTATTCTTGAATCTTTATGTATATACTAATACTATATCTGTATTGATAACAATATCTGTACTTGATTCTTCATGCATATACTAATATTATATCTGTATTGATAACAATATCTGTACTTCATTCTTTATGTGTATACTAATACTATATCTGTATTGATAATAATGTCTGTACTTCATTCTTTATGTACATACTAATACTATATCTGTATTGATAACAATGTCTGTACTTGATTCTTTATGTACATACTAATACTATATCTGTATTGATAACAATGTCTGTACTTGATTCTTTATAATATACTAATACTATATCTGTATTGATAACAATGTCTGTACTTGAATCTTTATGTATATACTAATACTATATCTGTATTGATAACAATGTCTGTACTTGATTCTTTATGTACATACTAATACTATATCTGTATGGATAACAATGTCTGTACTTGATTCTTTATGTACATACTAATACTATATCTGTATTGATAACAATGTCTGTACTTGATTCTTTATGTACATACTAATACTATATCTGTATTGATAACAATGTCTGTACTTGAATCTTTATAATATACTAATACTATATTTGTATTGATAACAATGTCTGTACTTGATTCTTTATGTACATACTAATACTATATCTGTATTGATAACTATGTCTGTACTTGATTCTTTATAATATACTAATACTATATCTGTATTGATAACAATGTCTGTACTTGAATCTTTATAATATACTAATACTATATTTGTATTGATAACAATGTCTGTACTTGATTCTTTATGTACATACTGATACTATATCTGTATTGATAACAATGTCTGTACTTGATTCTTTATGTACATACTAATACTATATCTGTATTGATAACAATGTCTGTACTTCATTCTTTATGTACATACTAATACTATATCTGTATTGATAACAATGTCTGTACTTCATTCTTTATGTATATACTAATACTATATCTTTATTGATAACAATGTCTGTACTTGATTCTTTATAATATACTAATACTATATCTGTATTGATAACAATGTCTGTACTTGATTCTTTATAATATACTAATACTATATCTGTATTGATAACAATGTCTGTACTTCATTCTTTATGTACATACTAATACTATATCTGTATTGATAACAATGTCTGTACTTCATTCTTTATGTGTATACTAATACTATATCTGTATTGATAACAATGTCTGTACTTCATTCTTTATGTATGTACTAATACTATATCTGTATTGATAACAATGTCTGTACTTGATTCTTTATGTACATACTAATACTGTATCTGTATTGATAACAATGTCTGTCCTTGAACCTTTATGTACATACTAATACTATATCTGTATTGATAACAATGTCTGTACTTGATTCTTTATGTATGTACTAATACTATATCTGTATTGATAACAATGTCTGTCCTTGAATCTTTATGTACATACTAATACTATATCTGTATTGATAACAATGTCTGTACTTCATTCTTTATGTATATACTAATACTATATCTGTATTGATAACAATGTCTGTCCTTGAATCTTTATGTATGTACTAATACTATATCTGTATTGATAACAATGTCTGTACTTGATTCTTTATAATATACTAATACTATATCTGTATTGATAACAATGTCTGTACTTCATTCTTTATGTATATACTAATACTATATCTGTATTGATAACAATGTCTGTACTTGATTCTTTATGTACATACTAATACTATATCTGTATTGATAACAATGTCTGTACTTGATTCTTTATAATATACTAATACTATATCTGTATTGATAACAATGTCTGTACTTCATTCTTTATGTATATACTAATACTATATCTGTATTGATAACAATGTCTGTCCTTGAATCTTTATGTATGTACTAATACTATATCTGTATTGATAACAATGTCTGTACTTGATTCTTTATAATATACTAATACTATATCTGTATTGATAACAATGTCTGTACTTCATTCTTTATGTATGTACTAATACTATATCTGTATTGATAACAATGTCTGTACTTGATTCTTTATGTACATACAAATTCTATATCTGTATTGATAACAATGTCTGTACTTCATTCTTTATGTACATACTAATACTATATCTGTATTGATAACAATGTCTGTCCTTGAATCTTTTTGTATGTACTAATACTATATTTATATTGATAACAATATCTGTAAACAGATAGTATGATAAAACGGTAAACAAATGGAAATGGATGAACCTACGACGAATTGTAACTTGCATCGAGAATACGTTTTATCTTTCCTTTTTTTCGGTGTAAAACAGACTATTTCCAAACTAAACACGTATAATAGAAGCTTCCTCACGCAGTATCATCACAAGTGTAACAATATAATGTATTCTCTATTTGTTTAGTGCAAATGGATCTATATGGTAAAGATGCTGTTTTTGCTCAAGTCTAGGGAAAGAAACCAGAATTTGTCCATGCAGAAATGAACAACTATTTAAAATCAAACAATAGAAAACATACACCAGTAGGTATGAAGAACTGTGGTATCCAAGACTTTCTCTATATTTCACATCGTTGCTAGATTCAGTATATTTTTTATTACTGATAATTCAAACGTGCTATGGTGACTAAGAAGTATGCTTTAAGCCTTATAAGACTAAAAACTGCGTTTCGATATTCGCCAGGCACAGCGTAAATATCTTATTTTGTCACTTTATATTTGATGACAAGCAAACTTATCCATTCATTCCATAACTGAAAATATTATTTACTTTTGAAAGCTCCGTGGTTATAGTAAATGTAGAGAAAAATACAATGTTCGCGGTCAAATCTAATTTGTCTTTATTTTTAAATAACCCTTTAATCTATTTCTTTTTCAACAGTTCGTTTGTTTCAGTGTAAAAATGCCCAATGGGCTACTTACGCTCTGTCCACTGCGAGGGATCTTCCACTTTGTTTTAGCGTTATACGTCTGTAATCTTACCTCTCACCCACCGAGAGATTTTCCCATCTACTTACCAAATCACAACTTACAATAGAAGTAAATTGAAATTGAGTGGTATTCGCACTAGAATTATCGGTATGGAGATCAGAAATAAAGAACAAGAGAGTATATTTTTTTCCGTATCAATACGATAAAATATGGAGTTCGATTCTCTGTTGTAGACAGTAAACAGACTGCCCATAGTGTAGCTAATACCATCTGTTATCCAAACTGAAACTAAAACCTGCGTTTTGTGACTTACATAATAATTCATTTAAAACTCTTTAACGTCAGCAGAAAAGGAGTAGAAAGTGTTATGAATATGCGAGTTTTGCAAAGTCCACTAACATCTTTAAAAATGTTTTTATTGACCTGCAATAGTCCAAGGAGCGGTACGGACTGTACACTAACAAGGTCACTCAAGCACACGTGCTAACAGTTTCCTTAAAGTTAACCGTCTATGTAGGTGTGATATCAGCCGTGAAGAAAAGCAAAGTTCCTCTTGAGAAGTGAAATCTTCAACGCATGTAAGAATCTCGAAAGAAAACAAAAAAAAAAAAAAACGCTTCGAGTGTGGCCAAGTCGATTTCAATTAGCTGTTGTCGCAGACATAAGTAGATTTTCTTATTGCTGGCAGAAATAAGATATCTTATGGTGCTGGTATTTGTTTCTGGTTATTGTTTTTCTTTTCCCCCTCTCACCGAATAATTCGAGTTTGTTTTAGCAGGAGTTCTTGCTGAAGATGTACAATGAAAATCTTAATAAGATTGAGCCATCCACTCTCACCATCAATGATGCAACTGAGGTCACTTTAAGCTCAGAAGCCACGAGGCTTGAACTAAGTTAACTTACCGGCTGTTCATCGAAACAGTTCATAATGTGTGTATATAGTCTGGCAGTTTAATTAAAGATCACGAACACATTTTGCGATGACCGTGAGTTAATTGGAATTTTAGCGAACTGTCTCTTAAGTAATACCTTGGTATTACTTGTGACTCACCAGCTTCAAATACGTCACTATATAACAGGCTGCTTACTGTATACGCATATGCTGACCTATAAATAAATCAGAAAGGAAAACTTTCTATTACGATAGAGTTTAGAGTATAGCTTTAGTAATATGTTATAGTCCCAAGTGTTTTATTTAATAACATTGAGAGCATTGATTCTTGTTTACTATCAAAACAAAGAGGAATCTTTATGACAATTGTGTATCCGCTTGATAATATTGAGTTGCCATTTGACTAGATTTCCTTGTATATTTTCTAATTATTCGTAACCCTAATTTATCAACAAAACAGTAACGTTTTATCTCTATTAACACGTTAAACATTAACGGAACATTCATCCGCCACAAGGAATGCCTTTTTTCCATAATATTCATGCGTATCTTTCTACCTTATCTGCTTAACACGAACGCTATCCTTGAACTATCAGATTTCATTCGTAATTTTATCATATACTTATTTTATCTCTAACAGCATTTGAACTGGCGTGTGTGAAAGAGATGAGTTTTCTCTACACAAAAGATTGTAAACGTGCATTATCTATTTTTAAACGTTGTGTCTTTCCATTTAAACGCAAAATAACAAAACATACACTAAACTGTCTATGTCACAAGTTGTTGTTTTGAATTAAGTACAAAGCTACGCAATGGGCTATCTGTGCTCTGCCCACTACGGGTGTCGAAACTCATTTTTTAGCGTTGTAAGTCAGCAGACATACCGATGAGCCACTGGGGGTCAACTTATTGTTGTTGTCGTTTTGAATTAAGCACAAAGCTACACAATGGGCTATCTGTGATCTGCCCATCACGGGTATCGAAACCCAGTTTTTAGCGTTGTAAGCCGGCAGACATACCGCTGAGCCACTGGGGGGCAGAATAAAGCAGAAATTCCTAGAAGAACTTACTTATGAACGCTTAAAGAAGAAAGACACATGAATAAATACTCTTAAGCGAGGTAGAAACCCTCGACAATGTGTGCTAGTTTTCCCGTAAGATGGTTTCTCACTTTATGATAGAACACACTCGATTCCTAAGGGAGTTTGCTAACTCATGGAACATAAGAAGAGAAAACTCTACTAAAAACAAGTCTGAACATGATATTCCCGAAAAGGTTGAATGGAAACCTTTTCAGTCATGTTTTTTTTATGAAAACATGCCCTAGTCTTTGGAAACTGGTGTAAAAGCTTCGGGCAACAGAATAACAAACCTGTCGAATCCCAGAAAATGAACGCACACACATACACAAACCTGGTAAAATATGAAAGCGAAAACGCTTACGTGTTCACTGCACAAGACACTTCCGGTATGTTAGGGTTTGTTGTAAAAGTTTTAACAGTAAACTGCAGGGTTGTTTTCTAACATCAACACTTCACACTGGTTGTTAATAGAAAAAGGAAGGACAATATAAATATTGTGTCTTTATACAACGTAACATATAACTAGAAACACAGGAGGAGATCTTGTGTTTGGGGGGAACAATGACTGACTGTATTTGTTACAACGCAAGTAACTTAAGTGTAAGTTCCTAACAGCTTTAACAAGCTTTAACTTTAACTGGTGCAACGAAACCGAAAGTGAAGCCCCTTTAAATATCTGTTTAAAATATATACCGTTAAAGGCTTATATAAAACAGAAATTATGTTCAAAAGTACACACATAATGTAAGCATTTAGAAAGTTCGTTACAAACTTATATCTTCAATGTAAACAACTGATGTTAGAAAACAAACATAAATCTTTAATGTAAACAAATGATGTTTGTTTTCTAACATCAATTGTTTAAATTGAGGATATAAGTTTGTTTTCTAACATCAGTTGTTTACATTGAAGGAATAAGTTTATTTTCTAACATCAATTATTTACGTTGAAGATATAAATTTGTTTTCTAACATCAATTGTTTACTTTGAAGATATAAGCTTGTTTTCTAACATCAATTGTTTACTTTGAAGATATAACCTTGTTTTCTGACATCATTTGTTTACATTAAAGATATGTTTGTTTTCTCACATCAATTGTTTACATTGAAGATATAAGTTTGTTTTCTAACATTAGTTGTTTACATTGAAGATATAAGTTTGTTTTCTAACACCAATTGTTTACATTGAAGATATAAGTTTGTTTTCTAACATCAATTGTTTACATTGAAGATATAAGTTTGTTTTCTAACATCAGTTGTTTACATTGAAGATATAAGTTTGTTTTCTAACATCAGTTGTTTACATTGAAGATATAAGTTTGTTTTCTAACATCAATTGTTTACTTTGAAGATATAAGTTTGTTTTCTCACATCAGTTGTTTACATTGAAGATATAAGCTTGTTTTCTGACATCATTTGTTTACATTAAAGATATGTTTGTTTTCTCACATCAATTGTTTACATTGAAGATATAAGTTTGTTTTCTAACATCAATTGTTTACATTGAAGATAAGTTTGTTTTCTAACATCAATTGTTTACATTGAAGATATAAGTTTCCCTTAAAAACCTGAAGCAAAAAAAAGAAAGTGAATAAAAATAGAATCATGTTTTTGTTCGTGGTGCTAATTTCTCCGATAATGATCACGATCTTATAACAAAGCCCAATTTTAAATAAATTTGAGATTTAGAATATAAGGTGGAAGTATTTTTTAAACTGAAGCTAATTGCGGATCTGTTTGTTTGTTTTGAATTTCGCGCAAAGCTACTATCTGCACTCGCTGTCCCTAATTTAGCAGTGTAAGACTAGAGGGAAGGCAGTTAGTCATTACCACCCACTGCCATCTCTTGGGCTACTCTTTTACCAACAAATAGTAGGATTGACCATCACTCTATATCGTCCCAAAGCTGAAATTGCGATCACGTGACAGGGATTCGAACCCGCAACCCTCAAATTACGAATCGAGTGTCTTAGCTACTTGGCCATGCTTTGACGTGCGAATATGAGCTGTAAGATATTGTAACTGTAGATAAAGCAGCGGTGTTAGCAACTTCAGATCCAACACGGTTTCTGTTAGTGTGACACGCAGTGGCTATAACGCACGAGACATCATTTAATACATCAGCTCGAGCAGAATGTGTCAGATGTTACATTAATAAGCAGGAGACTTATTCTAACGTTCCCGCATTTTCTTTTATTCTTCTTGAAATCACACACAAGTTTATTAAGCACTTGGTGAATTTGGTGGCGCTAGTGTAAAATGCCACATAAGTGCCCTTTTAAAACGTGTTTAAACAAGTTTACTGCAATCTATTGATCATTTAGAAATATTATGCTGATTGGACACAAATCAACTAAAAAATTTAGCTTGTGCGACAGTTATAGAAAAATATAATAAAAAAATGAGTCAAGTTTACCAGAATGTATCACTTGTTGAAAACGACATCGGTCTAATTGCACTGAATTGGACCACCTACGCTTAGAAACAAGCAAAGTAAACGTATTAAATTAAAAGTTTATGTAGAAACTCCTCACAGAGTAACTGCTCTGGAGAGTTATGCGAAGTGATGTGCTGAACAAAGAAGATGACGTAGTTCGTAATTAGTCCCAACTAGTTAGCTGGTGGGTTTGAATAGTCAGCCTACGAGGATTAACGTAGATTGGCAGGTTTTTAATGTGGTTATTATTCTAATTAAATTTCTGTAGTCCCCTAAATTAACTTACAAGCACTTACAAGAGAGATTGTGAAAATGAAGGTGGACATTTATTCATCAAACGATTGTTGTATTTATGTAAGTAAAAGATAAAAACAGCAGTAAAACCTTTATAATACCTGATTATATTATAAAGAATAGAGCTTCCTTGTAGTCAGTCACGTCGCGTTTTAGGTTTGTAGAAAGTGAAACAGAATGATGAAATTGTGGAGGTCTCACAGCCAACGCTTCTCACATTGTTATTTATACGTGACACGTAAGACGAGTGGAAAAACAAACGTAACTACAGTATGACAGACTCTGAAAATACAGAATTCACTGGAATAGCTAAAATCGAGATCTGATGAAGTTCAGTTTCGACCACTTACTTTTCTTTGCAGCATTTTAGTCATTATTTTTGTATTGGGAACGTTTTATGATTTAGAATATAGTTTTCAAACATTCGACATTATTCAGTTTGTCATATATTACTCCCCCGGTGAGAGAGCGGTAAGCTTATGGACTTGAAACACTTAAATCGGAGTTCCGTTTCCTGCGGAGGACACAGCAGATAAGCTTTGGTTGACAAAAACAGAAAATTATATATCATACTAAACACGAATGCATATATAATAGCAATGGAAACTAGCAACTGCCCCAGTGGCGCAGCAAACTTATACCGCTAGAAATTAGGTTTCGATACCCGTGGTGGACAGAGCACAGATAGTCCATTGTGCATAACTATATAAATGTGCCAGGTGGCATAGGTTTATTTTTATATGTAAAGACGCATTGTTTGAGTGGACGGTTGGTCCTTCGTTTTGTATCCATATAGTTGTCAGCTTGTTTGTTCCTTTTTTATAACTTACGTCTTTTTTTTTTTTCTTCTAAATATCACATATTTTTGTGAACGGTCCCTTTACTTCAACTTCACGCTTTTTTTTTTACTCTAATCTCTTTTAAGTATATATTTATGTATGTTTTGTTACAGCTACACATCGAACTACTGTCATGTCTCACGAGGGATATCGAACACCCTGATTTTAGCATTATAAATTCGAAACTTGCCGCTTTTCCACCAGAGAAAGTACATGTATCTATATATTAGTACTTTTTGATTTAAACTGCAATTTTTCCCACGCAGCGATCTTGATTTCGATTATAAAGTTTGTCTTGTTTGTTTATTTGCATTTAAGCACAAATCTACCTAAAGAACAATATGTGCTCTGCTCACCAGATTATCCACCACTCGGTTTTTAGCGTTTCAACTCCGCAGATACGCCGCTGTGCCACTGAGAGGCAGTTTTGTCTTAGCACTTGTTTTCAGCAGATTTGGAATTATTTTATCAGTTGACCTTAGGAAATAAAAAAAAAATATTTGTATTCCTTTATAATTCTTTAAATTACAATTAGTTTAGTATGTATATTTTAATTTAGTATGTATATTTTAATTTAGTGTGTATATTTTAATCTCGCCAAAGATAAACCAGAAGAAAGGCAAAGACATTGCTATACACAATTCTGCTATACTTTAGACAATGTTGTTACTAGAAAGTGTGGAAGCGGACACATGTATTACCAGTATATACATAACTTCATTACGTTCTAGAATGTTGACGTCAGATGTATGTTTCCTAATTGAACTTAATCTGTACTTCACGTATTTGTTTGTGTTTACTTTATCTTCTCCCAAACAGAAACAACAGTTTTACAACTGTTTTTTTTTGACAAATTATTATTTTAGTCTATAAAAAAGTATTAATATTTTTTATATGTTTGTTTCGAATTTCGCGCAAAGCTACACGAGGGCTATCTGCGCTAGCCATACATAACTTAGCAGTGTAAGACTAGAAGGAAGGCAACTAGTCACTCATTCAGGCTACTCTTCTATCAATGAATAGTGGGATTGACTGTCATATTATAACGCTCTTACGGCTGAAAGGGCGAGCATGCTTGGTGTGACGGGAATTCGAACCCGCGACCCTCGGATTACGAGTCGAGTGCATTAACCACCTGGCCGTGTCGGGCTTTTTCGTATGTGATGTTAATGTGTCGATCAGCTCAGAAACAAGCATAAGAGCAGTGGATGCAGAGTTTAGAGGAACAGCTGTAACAAGATGTGAAGTTCAGTCTTGTGCACGCGGACAGCACAGTGTCTTTTGTGTTCTAACGTGACTAGAACTATTATAATAACGCTACTTATGAAAGTAATGTACAAACCCTGTTCCGCGTGAAAAACTAAACATCATCAAGTTTCCTACTGCCCGTAGGGAACTCTGACTGTGAATGTGTTCTCTTTAAACATTATTGCACGACTCAATTGTGTTCTTTTAAATCTGCCTACAGAACACTTATCCATCATAACCTAACTAGAGACGATCGGACCCGTGAAACATGTGATAAATGTGCACAACACTGTCCTGGTTTCTTACATTATTAACATTCTTCTCGCAAAGATAATTTTCATACGTCAGATGCAAAATGGATATAATAAAAACCGGCAGTGTGAAACGACTCTTTATTTAAAAAAAAAAAACGTCATTCGTTCGGCGCGTGGAAAATTTACACTTTTAGAAGATACAGTGCCTTGGTATCGTGTTCCTTGCTCTATAAAGTCCAACACTGATGGCTCCTCAATTTCAAAAAAGCTTGCGGATGCGTAGAAAGAAGGGGACAATAAAAAATGAAACATACGGGGAGAAAATCCATGCCAAGCTTGAAGTGGCGCGTGCTTGCCAGCGTTGTATTGATCGCTATCATTAGGGAATCGCGAAGGGCAACTTTGTAGACCGAATAGTAAAATGCTAGTGGTTGGTGACGAACTACCGTCATCGTCCACTCAAAACGCACTTTCCTTACCATCCTGAGGGAACACCGATTTTCTATATTTCCTTCTTTTACAATTGGTATTTCATGAACAGATGGCTTAGTGACATATGTCAGGATTATTTAGACAATAGGTAAGTATAAATCCTTGTAGGAGCAAAGCCCATATTACACTAAAACGATTCGATATGTTTCGAAACAGACCTAAACGTTCGATTCTTTAATTCTGCTGAAAAATCGCACATAGAGCTCAGAGTATAGTGTGCAGGTGAACATAAATTTCCATAATTTATTTCAATAAAGTATTTGTGTGTGTGTGTATTTCAAAACATGAAAATTATCTATTGTGGTGGCCCACTATTCTCAACACTGGTGTATAATACTTTTTTACGTATAAAGTTACAATATTCTAGAACAGTAAAGCACATGTAACACGTCTCTTTAGTTTTATATAAAACATGTGCTATAGAATTTATTGTTCGTGCATTAAGAAGCTATTACAGGTCAGTCATGCGTACTTGTCTGGACCATCACATCTGTGTTATTCGTTACTCATTTATTCTCACTATTACACGTATTAGCAATTAGTAAAATACAGGAGTAATGGCCAGCAGACCTAATAAATGTTTCTGGATGGAAGCTATTAATCCAATTGTATAAGGCCCCGGTATGGCCAGGTGGTTAAGGCACTCGACTCGTAATCAGAGGGACTAGGGGTTCGAATCCCCGTCATACCAAACATGCCCACCCTTTCAGCCACGAAGACATTATAATGTGACGGTCAATCCCACTATTCATTGGTAAAAAGAGCAACCCAAGAGTCGGCAGTGGGTGATGCTTTCCTTCTAGTCTGTTAAATTATGGACGGCTAGTGCACATAGTCCTCGTGTAGCTTTGCGCGAAATTCAAAACAAACCAATTGTGTAAATAAGTACTTTGTGAGAAATGATACTGTGTGTTTTTGTTTCATAAACGACAAATGAAAACAAGGTTAATACCCGGATATTCATTTCACATATTATTCTTACAAGTAAATACACTAAAAATACTGTCGTAGCTTTTAAAAAAAATCATTTGTATTTTTAGTACACTTGTATAAAACGAGATAGTATAAGACATTAACTAAATGTACAGAATACGGCACATTGTGAAAATGATGTTCGAACGGTTTCACTCAGTCTTTCTTCGAATGACAAACACGAATAAAACTTTTTTAGCTTTAGTTATATTCTTTGTATGCGTTTCCGTTTTGTCAGTCAAACAGATTTTAATTTATATGTTTTAAAATATTGACATGCAGATCTGACTGCCTAATTTAATACCTTAAAAACGACATTTTGTTATTAATCAATTATTATTTATTTTTACTTTTCGTTTTCTCAGTAACTGTCTTAAATATACTAATAATAGAGTCAGGGACATCTTATAATGTTCAACTATATATTGACATTTTATCACAAATCCCGTGATATTTTTCCAATGAATACGATGTGTTAATTATACCCGATGTATTAGCTAACAGCCTCTCAATTGCTCAGCTGTAAGTTTAAAGCTTTCAAAGCTACAAATCGGGTCTCGATACTTGCTGTGAGCAAAGCATAAATTGCCCATTGCAATTGTTTTGTTGTTGCTGTTTAATAAAAATAATAGTTATTATTCATGAAGACTTACCACATTCTCTCAGTGGAACAACGTGTGGTTGGTAATGAAAACATTGTATAGCATAATCTCAAGTGTATATTTAAATCATGAGTAACTGAATATTTTGTTATGCCTTAAACCTTTGTTCCTTGGCCTGGCATGGCCAAGCGTGTTAAGGCGTGCGACTAGTAATCCGAGGGTTGCGGGTTCGAATCCCAGTCGCACCAAACATGCTCGCCCTCCCAGCCGCGGGGGCGTTACAATGTAACGGTCAATCACACTATTCGTTGGTAAAAGAGTAGCCCAAGAGTTGGCGGTGGGTGGTGATGACTAGCTGCCTTCCCTCTAGTCTTACACTGCTAAATTAGGGACGGCTAGCACGGATAGCTCTCGAGTAGCTTTGTGCGAAATTCAAAAACAAACAAACAAAAACCTTTGTTCCAGATTGTTAGGTATTGAGAAGTGCGTGATTCTGATTTTTAACACAAACAATGTATATTCAGCTAAGAACCTCTTCTTAAATATCTCAACTACACATTCGTGGAAACTAGAGAGAACCCTAATTTGTCAGTTGCTTGTTCACACAATTTGTTTTCAAGCGAGTAATTCTCAAATACCTCAACTGCACATAAGCAGCTCGTGAAAACTAGAAATAATCCTAATTTGTCAGCTATTCGAAGCGCAATCTTCTTTACGTGTTTCACGCAGTATGTGTAGTTGAATACGGTAAGAAATTTTTCCAGTTTTCAGACAATAAGGTACAATCTCCGGCTCAGAAACCTTCAAAATCCATCTATGTAGGGTCGCTTTAAGCGATCTCCAAGGTTGCTAGAAGCTGACAAAATAAAGCCATTTGTTTCTGATTTTTCTATTTTGAATGGTAGATAACTAGTAAAAAATAAAGTTTTTCTGAAACATTTAAACAGTCCTTTTCAACTAATTTCAGTATGTCTGATGTTTCAGAAATTCACTCAAATCTATTTAAGGGTTGTATGCATAAACCATTCCTAATTTCCAACTGAAAGACTAGAGGAAAGACAATGAACTAGTCAGCGGTATCCAACATCAATTCTTACACTACTCTAATAAAATAATATGATTTGATTATCACTCTTATAACGCACCTACAAACTCAGAGTTTGACGTGATTTCTACGACAACGAGAAACAAACCATGAGTCCTCAGTTTCACACGCTACAATACTCACAATTTGTCAGATTTAGACATGGCTCCTTGAGAAAGCACAACTATCACTAATACGCTGTTCAGACATCAGAAACTTAGAAAGAATTATCAGTAACGACTTTGAGACATCAGTTAATATCAATACCAATTTCCAGGTATAGAAACTTAGTAAAAATTCGTTTTGAAAGGCTTAACTCTGTGATTAGTAACTCATAAATAAACTCGACCGACAACATTAATAACAACGTGAGAAGAAAAGTCCAAAAAGAGACATTTTTATAATATTGTCTATAAAAATTATAATAATCATATATATTTATGTATGTACATTCCTACGTGTTTTTTTTTACATATTACTCTTGTAATATATGTCTATGTTCCTACAACACACACACACACACAGATACTTAAAGGTAGGTTAATTAGGTACAAATGAATAAGTATATGCTCCAGACTTTTACGTTTTCAAATCTCATTATAGGAAGTCCCGAGAAAATATATAGGTTACAATGGTAACATAAAATAGCCTCAAGACATTTCTATACCAGATTGTGGATTAGGAGAAAAAACACTCCTGTAAGGTAAAAAGAATCGACGAGCGGTAACCAGTCTCTGTAGCTTATCTGATTCAAACAAGTCCTTGATCTGCTTTCAATAAAATGGTCGATCATATTCAGAAAACTTTGTGCATCACCGTCGAAATCTAAATAGCTGTTACTATATAACTATACACCTCTAATCAGATTTTAATTACTCTGGTCTAATTTTACACTTGTAAATCTGTTTCTACTCCCAGGTGAATCAGCTCGAGAGTTTATAACGCTAAAAATATGATACCTTTGGTGGGCGTAGCGTAGATGACTGACCCACTGTGAGGCTTCAAAACAAAACGTAAAAATTAAGTATGTTTTTTTTTTTCATATATAAACCGACAGGTTTTTGAAGTGCTAAGAAAATTACTTGGTGACAAATGTTGTTGTTTTCTCTGGTAAAAAAATAGCGTTTCAAATATTTAAAAGATATGAGTTGACTGTTCGTTTTAGAGTAAATATAAACTGGGCTGTAACTATCGTAAGAAATAGAAACCAGGATTTTTTAGATGTAAATCCATAAATTTGTTTGTTTTGAATTTCGCGCAAAGCTACACGAGGGCTATCTGTTCTAGCCGTCCCTAATTTAGCAGTGTAAGACTAGAGGGAAGGCAGCTAGTCATCACCACCCACCGCCAACTCTTGGGCTACTCTTTTACCAATGAATAGGGGGATTGACCGTTACAATATAACGCCCCCACGGCTGAAAAGGCGAGTATGTTTGGTGGGGCGGGATTTCAATTCGATTTATTCAAGAAATAAGTACACTACACTCAGAATAAAAATTATTATAATTTAAACGATGTTCCCTTATGGAATTTCGCCAAATTCAGGCCACTTTTGTTTTATATTCTTTTGTTACATATAATTTTGTCCACCGTTAATATTATTCTTTAAACTATCAATAATTCAGTTTGCCCAGTCTTAGTGGACACCAAGTTGTGTTATATGTACAGTTATATGAAAAGACTTAGTTATTTATGTTTTGCTTATTTGTTTTGTTGTATTTTAGAATATCACTTTGATGGTGAAGGAAAAAAAGGTTTCTCTATCATGTATTTCTCTTCTTGTGCAAGGAAGATTTTTCACGCAACATTAGAGAATGAGACCCATTTCCGTTTTCAGAAACACCCACAAAAAAACCTACAAAAACTATACCAGCCCCTTTCACTTGTAAGGAACAACATAATTTCATATCCATTACAACTCTTTTCAAATACAAGTATTGTTTGTTTGGTTTGTTTGTTGTTTATTTAATTTCGCACAAAGCTACTCGAGGGCTATCTGTGCTAGCCGTCCTTAATTTAGCAGTGTTAGACTAGAGGGAAGGCAGCTAGTCATCACCACCCACCGCCAACTCTTGGGCTACTCTTTTACCAACGAATAGTGGGATTGACCGTCACATTATAAAGCCCCCACGGCTGAAAGGGCGAGTATGTTTGGCGCGAGGGGGATGCAAACCCGCGACCCTCAGTTTACGAGTCGAACGCCTTAACACGCTTGGCCATGCCGTGCAGGCTGAAAGGTTGAGCATGTTTGGTGCGAACGGGATTCGAACCCGCAGCCCTCGGCTTACGAGTCGCACACTTTAACACGCTTGGCCATGCGGGGCCTCCAAATACAGGTAACGACAAATATCTGAGAAAATACGCTACTTCTTCTTGAAAGCATACAAAGAAAAATCGAGTGTCTATTGGTAAGTGACTGTTGACGTAAGTTAGCACTAATATAAGCAAAGTGCTGTGACAACTTGTTATTTGAGTTTTGGGCTGAGTGTAGCCATAGTGTTTCATTGGTTAATAATCATGGCAAACTACTTATTCCAGGTGTGATAGCAGACGAAATATAAACTCTATTAAGCTACTGGCACGAGTAGCTATTTGTAATTCTCATTGTCTCTATAAATTCGGTAAGCAATGTTTTAAGCAACGTTTATTAATCCAAGTGTACGTTTCTTAGATTTTGGAAGCTATGAAATAATATAATCACCTCTATTGAAATTTAACAACTACAACAAATAGTTTATATTGTCTTTCTTACTTGTTTGTTACAAAGCATAAAGCTGTACAATGAGCTTACTATGCTCTTCTTCCTGTGGATATCGAAACCAAAACTTTCGCATTGCAAGTTGTGAAACTTAGCATTGAGCCGCTAGGGGGCGCTATATTTCTGAAGCAAATGGCTTATCCATTTAACTTTGATTTTAAAGTGTAGGAACAATAAGTTATGCCATATAGTGTGTTTGATTTTATTTCAAGGTTCTTCTTTGTTCAGTATGTAGGAAATTATAGAACGTGTTGCATTTTCTTTCGCATAACATATCTATCTATCTATCTGTGGTTTGGTTTGTTTATGGCAAAGCTGTTAAAGGTACCTGACACTGACCGCAATTTTTAGCTGCCACCCGCAGGTAATGAACCTTTTCTGCAGTACTTACATCTATCTTTTAAGATACCAACGAATTGTGAAATTAAACAATATGCTGTGTTATATTATATCCCTACGGCTGAAATAGAAAGTGCGTTTGGCGCTGTGTTTCGATCCCGTAACCCAAAGACCTCAAGTCGAACACCCTGATAATTATCAGACCATTCTGATAGATGGAATTTCATAATCAGAGGTCGATTGTTTTGAATTAAGCACAAAGCTACACAATGGGCTATGTGTGCTCTGCCTACCACGGGTATCGAAACCCGGTTTCTAAACATTGTAAGTCCGTAGACATACTGCTGTGCCATTGAGGAGCATAATCAGAAGAATAACAAGTTCATATCGGTAATCGATAGTTTGCTCCTTGTCTTTATAACAGTTACAATTTATATGAATAAAAGTGCTTATGAAAGAAATCTAAATAGGTAGAAACAACACTTCGGTGTTTAACATTTGCCATCATTTTCGATAGTTCAGCATTAAAAGGTAACTTTAATGCTTGGAAAGTGAGTATCTAAGGGAAATTATCAAAGTTTTACTTCATAAATATTACGTACAAATAATCGTGATATATGTAGCATATCTCCATGTTGTGATTACTCGTAAAGTGGACAAATCCATGCAACCTTTTTAATCAGGTTGGCTCGACGTGGCCAGGTAGATAAGGCGCTCGACTCGTAGTCTGAGGGTCGCAGGTTCGAATCTCCTTCTCACCAAACATACTCGCCTTTTCAGCCGTGGGGGCGTTATATTGTAATGGTCAATCCCCCTATTCATTGGTAAAAGAGTAGCCCAAGAGTTAGCTGTGGGTGGCGATGACTAGCTACCTTCCCTCTAGTCTTAAACTGTTAAATTAGGGACGGCTAGCGCAGATAGCTCTCGTGTAGCTTTGGGTGAAATTAAAAACAAAGAAACAAAGCTGATCAAATTATGGTCTACAGGATGGTAACACGTAAAAGTTATTTAATATTAGATATCTATCATATGTATGTTGTTATACCATTTTCTGCTCATATTCTTCTAAATAAAATACTTTCATGGGCATTAAATAATGCAGTTAACCCATATGCGTGCACTGAGATATCACATTATACCTTAGCTTAGGGTTATCTCTACTTCGGTTCATTTGTTTTGTCACCTTTGTTCACCAGCTTAGTTATAGTCGTTCAGCTGTGGCATCTGTCATCAATTTTCTTAAGAACGCGGAAAGGAATGTCGTATTATAACGAAAGCGTCGTTTCCAGTGGTTCAGAAATTCGAACTAAATCATGTTGTATCTAAATAACTGCTATGGAGATTATTTTTTACTTTTGTAACGTTATTTACAGAAATATTAAATCCAATGACTGAGAGGACATATTCATCTGAATTTTGAAGCATAAATAGGTATATAATTTGTATATTTTATTTGCAGGAAATATATTAATGTTTTTTACTTGTGTCCATTAGACTTGCCAAGAGGAAGGCAGCCAGTCAGACACCAGAATCACACCACTTGCCTGCTGATCTAAAGAAATGAATGCTTCTCTTACAACGGTCCCACATTTTAAAGTAGGAGAAACGTTCATACTGTCACCAGTTCCACAATGGAGAACTTTAGAATGCCAACAAAGGCTCAGATAAATTCAACTCTAAGCTGTTCTTATAAATATCGGCCTGTACTAATGACCTTAAAAATACAGTTCTTACAAAGATTGTTGTGTACTGATGACGTTCAGAATGCATTTCTTACAAACATTGTTCTGTACTAATGACCTTGAAAATACAGTTTTTTCAAACATTGATCAAATATCATTTCTTAGCCTCAAAATTATAAGAACCGATACACAATTTAAAACAAAAATCTACCAACAAATCACTCATACTAAACTATACATTCCTTGGGACTCAGCATATTAAACAAAACAAAAACTCAACATACTGGGAAACCAAATCAACACAGCCATAAAACTATGCTCACCAGATAAAATTAACGATGAATTAGACAAAATAAAACAATACTTCATCAACATCAATAAGTTTCCTCAATAAACTGTAGAAAACATTATACGCACTCACCTAGACAGAAAGCAAAATCAACCAACAAAAGTAAATATATCTCACGAATCAAAAAATCACGAAACCATATACTATTGCATACCATATATTCCCGTCATCAGCAGACAAATAACCAACATTTGGCAAAAACTAGTAACAAAATATGACATTCCAGTTAATACCAAATTTATTCAAAAACCAGGCACAAAACTGAGGTCTATACTATGTAAAAACTACACTGACAAACACCACACCAACATTATTTATAAAATACAATGTGATAACTGCCACGACTTCTATATTGGAGAAACAAGTAGAAAAATGATAACCAGATTCAAAGAACACAAAAAGTCACCTTCACACGTTTTCGAACACTGCAAGTCAAATAAACACAACATAACCATAGAAAACACTCAAATACTAAATAAAGAAACAAACACAAACAAACGCAAAATTAAAGAAGCCTTACTTATACAACAACTTAAACCAAAATAAACCAATACAAAAGAACACCTTTATATCTATATTAAAATATAATATAATAAATAATAATAAAAAATAAAATAAATGATATAAAATTGTATATCCAACATCTAAGCCCGCCCTCTACATTCCGACACTCAGTTACACAACCCCTTTCAAACATGTGGTCAGCTTCCGGTCAGTTACCTCTCTCTTTCTTTGTGAACCTGACGATGACCGAAGAAGGTCGAAACGTTGTTCACTCCTTAACGTAAAATATGTTCTCAACCCAAACGAGCCGTTTTAACGTATATATTTCTCTACAAGTGGGTTTTCTCAACATCACTGATTACAACCACAACCATTTGCTTTATAAAAAAGATAAGCCAACTCACTTAGCCTATAAAAGGCATAACTCTAACCATTTCATTTAAATAATACATAACCCCAATCATTTCATCTACAATATAACCTCAAACACTTACACTATAAAACAAATAACCTTGATCGATAAAATATATAACCCAAACCACTTTATCTAAAAAATACATAACCTAAACCACTACATCTATAAAACACATAACCCTTATCACTTGCTCTACATGATAGACAACTCAAATAAACCACTAGATCTAAAAAACACATAACCCTTATCACTTGCTCTACATGATAGACAACTCAAATAAACCACTAGATCTAAAAAACACTTGCTCTACATGATAGACAACTCAAATAAACCAGTTGATCTACAAAACACATAACCCTAATCACTTGCCCTACATGATAGACAACTCAAATAAACCAGTTGATCTACAAAACACATAACCCTTATCACTTGCTCTACACGATAGACAACTCAAATAAACCAGTTGATCTACAAAACACATAACCCTAATCACTTGCTCTACATGATAGACAACTCAAATAAACCAGTTGATCTACAAAACACATAACCCTAATCACTTGCTCTACACTATAGACAACCCAAATAAACCAGTTGATCTACAAAACACATAACCCTAATCACTTGCTCTACACTATAGACAACCCAAATAAACCAGTTGATCTACAAAACACATAAACCTAATCACTTGCTCTACACTATAGACAACCCAAATAAACCAGTTGATCTACAAAACACATAACCCTAATCACTTGCTCTACACTATAGACAACCCAAATAAACCAGTTGATCTATAAAACACATAACCCTAATCACTTTCTCTACACTATAGACAACTCAAATAAATCACTTGATCTATCAAATACATAACCATAATAGCTTGGTTTACAAGAGAGTAACACAAATAACTTTCTATATGGAATACGTGACCTGATTACTTACTGCACAAAATAAGTAAACTCACCTGCTTATAATAAAATATAGATAACCCAGAATATCTTGCTGCATGAACTACATAACCCCAAACATTTGCTACACAAAATACGATTTGCTATATACAATACAGCAATAAAATAACTGTTTGTTCTTAGATGAAGAAAATTACTTATAAAATAATATTATAACATGCCATATATGAGACTTTGGAAACCAAATGAAGTTATTTTTTCCTGATTATTACGAAATACATACACTGATGAATATTGTGTGTATACAAATAGATCTAAGTTTAGTTTTTATGTGAAAGGCGGACTGCCATAGTAGATTTAAGTTCATATTTTGTATGAAAGGTCGACTGCAACAGTAGATATGTTTATATTTTGTATGAAACGTTGACTGCTACAGTAGACTTAAGTTTCGATTTTGTATGAAAGATTGACTGTTACAGAAGATTTAAGTTTATTTTTGTGTGAATGGTTGCCTGGTACAGTAGATTTAAGTTTCGTTTTTGTATGAAAGGTTGACTGCCATAGTAGATTTAAGTTTAAATTTTGTATGAAAGTTTGAATGTTACATTAGATTTAAGTTTATATTTTGTATTAAAGATTGACTCCTACAGTAGATTTAAGTTTATATTTTGTGTGAATGGATGACTAGTACAGTAGTTTTAAGATTAGTTTTTGTATGAAAGGATGACTGCTACAGTAGATTTAAGATTATATTTCACATGAAAGGTTGTCTGTTACAATAGAATTATTTTTATATTTTGTATGAAAGGATGACCGCTACAGTAAGTGAATGTTTTTATATTTTATGAGATGTTGATTGCCACAGTAGATTTAAGTTTATATTTTATATGAAAAGTTGACTGCTACAGTAGATTTAAGTTTAATTTTTGTGTAAAAGGTTGACTGTCATAGCAGATTTAAGTTTAGTTTTTGTATGAAAGGATGACTGATACAGTAGATTTAAGTTTAGTTTTTGTATGAAAGGATGACTGATACAGTAGATTTAAGTTTAGTTTTTGTATGAAAGGTTGAATGCCACAGTAGAATTAATTTTTAATTTCATATAAAAGTTTGACTGTTGCAGTACATTAAAATTTATATTTTGTATGAAATGTTGACTGCTACTGTAAATTTAAGTTTATTTTTGTGTAAAAGGTTGACTGATACAGTAGATTTAAGTTTAGTTTTTGTATGAAAGGTTGACTGCTACAGTAAATTTATGTTTATTTTTGTGTAAAAGGTTGACTGATACAGTAGATTTAAGTTTAGTTTTTGTGTGAAAGGTTGACTGCCATAGCAGATTTAAGTATAGTTTTTGTATGAAAGAATGACTGCCACAGTAGATTTATGTTTATATTTTAATGAAAGGATGACTGCTACAGTAGATTTAAGATTACATTTTTATGAAAGGTTGTCTGCTACAGTAGATTTAAGTCTATATTTTTATGAAAGGTTGACTGCTACACTAGGTGTATTTTTACATTTTTTATGAAAGGTTGACTCCCACAGTAGATTTAAATTTAGTTTTTGTGTGAAATGGTGACTGCTATAGTGAATAATTTTCTAAACGAGACATCTCTTTCTTGAAAACAAGGAGGAAACAGCTTTGCCTTAAAGTGTTTGAATACTGACAAACGGATTCGTTTTAAATGCATCTTTAAGCTATCCCAAAATTGTACTTTTATTCAGACTTTTCATGTCAAGTTTTATGTTATCAGTCGAGTTCTCAGTGTTATTTTGATTGTCACGGATGTTCGAAAAGTAACATTGGTTCTCATTGTTTACCTATATAGAGAATTGTAGCGGCACATCAATGTTTTCACAGATACGTTATTACAAATATTTCACACACCATACGGACGTCAAAGCTGAGACTGTTACATAAATCATAGAGAAACTAAAAACAAATGTCAAACATTTTTCAGATTTTTACAACTGACAATTTCATGGCTTTTATGTTTTATTTCAAACCACGCAAATCTTTACTCTAACTTCTAAAGTAGATGCCCCATTAATGCTATAGTTCACATTTGTAGCCACAAATCCTTAAATGCTTAACATGAGATTCAAAATGAACTATTCGTTTTCAGGGTTTACCAATCGCAAGCTTTCAGTTAGTTTCGCATTAGCATATTTTGTACGTTTTCCTACATTTCCGAAACTGCCCAAGTCTACCAACGCATACAAGTGCTCAATTACACATACAAAGTTCAACTATAACGTTCAGGTTGATAATAATATCTTTGTTTGAAATACATATCTTTCGAATATATTTTTTTCTAATTTGCTTTAAGACGAATTATTACGGTCACTGCCTTTAGTAGGGGCAAACAGAAGAATTTTTTTGGCATGTTTTCTTAATCCAGATGGCGTAAATAATCGCCTACGTGGCAAAGATACTTGCACACATCAATTGTCGATCGATTTTTGCCAAACGCGATCTGTATTATGCAGGTTGCAATCCCGCATGAATACTGGAAGTTTTGCAACAACGTGGTTTATGCAGGTACGCTAAGTAAATGTATGTGTTTTTTTATGTATTCACTTTCAAACAAAACATGTTTCGTGATCCGGTTGTACCTTGCTGTTTGTGCGCAATTAATCCTAGTAATTTTAAGCATTTTTTTCTTCAACAGTAAAATATGTATTGAGTTTCACAGAGTTTAGAATTCGTCTTACTTCCCCGTTGGGCCCGGCATGGTCAGGTGGTTCAGGTGCTCGGATCGTAACCTGGGAGTCGCAAGTTCGAAACATGCCCTTTCGGCGGTGGGAACGTTATATTGTGAGGGTGAATCTCCCTAGTAGTTGATAAAAGAGTAGTCTAAGAGTTGGCGGTGGGTGGTGATGACTAGCTGCCTTTTCGTTAGTCTTACACTGCTGAATTAGATAGCATTCGACTCACATTCTGAGGGGGGTCATGGGTTCGAATCCTCGTCACACCAAACATGCTTGCCCTTTCAGCTGTGGGGAGTATTATAATGTGACAATTAATCTCACTATTTGGTAGTCGCTCAAAAGTAGCCCAAGAGTTAACGGTGGGTGGTGATGAATAGCTGCCTTTTCTCTAGTCTTAAACTGCTAAATTAGGGACGGCTAGCGCAGATAGCCCTCATGTAGTTTGAGTGAAATTCGAAAAACAAACAACAAACAAACGAACCAAAAGTTCTAAAATGACACCAGGTGTCAGTTAAAGCTACTTTTTTATCGACGACCCAAGTTTTAACAGGTTGAGAATAAAGTTCGTCGAGAGAGATGCCATAACAATATTTGAAAATAGTGGCTAACGGCTGTCGAAATTAAAAAACGAAATCGTTCGCTTCTTTTTATGAAAACCAGCTTTTTCCTATGTATACTAAATCTCTGTCGAATCTCATTTAGCAGGAATGAAATAATATGTCAAACGTGATTTGATTGGAAAACTTTTTCAGAAATGTTAAACTTAGTCGAATGATTTATAGCCTTTCCTCTTGGTCTCTAAAAGTTTGTCTGGGTATTTCAGAGAAGGCAAATAAGGGGACGTTTAATATCTTTCTTTTTTGTGTGTAAAAAAGGCCCAGCCTTCCGTTAGTTGATGCACTGACAGAAGTAACTTTAATTAAACCAGCGACATGTTCGTTTTATGAGTGATATTAGCTCTTTCTATCTAATCTCCACCATATCACAGAAGAAGGAAACCCAGAGAAACATACGTATACTTGAAGCCAAAATAGAACAGCATATTGAAATGTTTGAATTTCAAGCTCACTGAAGATGTTTTCTTCACTCATACTTTAAAATATTTTTGCTAAGAAGTAATGATATGATACGAAGAATAATAAACTAAAAGAAATAACATATGACACGCGAGAAATGTGGAGTCCGTTTTAAATGGGACACCAGTGAAATACGTTTTGGTTAATAGTTTATTTATAAGCCCACAGACTGAATGTATTCCACCAATTGAACGTTTAACTAGGCCTGGCATGGGTAGATGGGTTAAGGCGTTCGAATCCCGGTCACACCGAACATGCTTGCCCTTTTAGCTGTAGGGACGTTATAATGTAACGATCAATCTCCCCCTATTCGTTAGTGAAAGAGTAGCCCCAGAGTTGGCAGTGGGTGGTGATGACCAGCTGCCTTCCCTCTAATCTTACACTGTTAAATTAGGGACGGCTAGCGCACATAGCCCTCGTGTAGTTTTGCACGAGATTCACAAACAAACTTCTAAATCTTATCAATTTACATCAGTTTGTGTAGATTTTGAACTTCTTCAAAACTCAGAATTCCCAAGTAATTGGTTCTATGTTGCTGAAAGAAAGAACCGCTAGGAAAAGAAAAAGGTGAATATTTCTGGTTTGATTCTCACGATGGAAGTCTGTATATACTGTATATAAAGACAAAATGTGTGACTGCGTCCATTCTAATTGCTCCAAGCTTAATGGGTCAATCTTAACCAAAAAACTTATATGTAAACATTACACTATGTAACAAAACGTTTACTTTTACTTGTTCCTGGACAGAAAGTGTTATTTCCCAATTGTTTGTCTAAAGTAAATGGAAAAGACTTATTTTTCTCTTCAAATTCTGCTTTTGTGACCTGGGAGCGTATAATGAAAACATGATGGGAGACTGTATTTGGGATCTGATACGTGAAAGTGATTTACATTACAGTCGTAAATCTTGAAAAACTACTCACTTCTAAACATTTTTGTATAACTTTAGTATAAATACATGTAAATCTTGATTCATATGTTGTTTTATTCAGACCTTATGTAAATGAAAATGTACAAATTTATCAGTTTTTACATAGAAAATAAGTTAATTTCTAAACTTCATTATCCAGGTCACAAAAGCAAACTTTGAAGGGAATAATGACCATTTTCTGTACTTTTACAACATAAACAATTAAGAAATAACACGTACTATTCAGGAACAAAATATGTGTTACATAATGTTATGTATTTGTGTTACACAGTGTTATGTACTTGTGTTATATAGTGTTATGTATTTGTGTTACATAATATTATGTATTTGTGTTACATAGTGTTATGTATTTGTGTTACATTTTATTATGAACTATGAGGAACGTTCTAAGAATATCAAAATTGAACATAACACTATTTCTATTTTGTAAAGCTGTAAGTTATCCCAATTGTATTCAGTGAATATCAAACAGATTGAACCTTCAGATACTGTTGAACATTCTAAAGAGATTTCAGGTCAAAGTGTAAAAGCTGCTGGATGGTTTCCCAAACCAACCATGGTTTTCTCTGCTGAATGAGATGTAGAACATTCGAAATATTTTTTTTGTTTCTAGATGGAAAACAAACTAGAAGTGTTGTATATGGAGAAGCTTTATCATAATTTTAAATTTTGAGATGTGTGTGTGTGTGTGTTTTCTTATAACAAAGCCACATCGGGCTATCTGCTGAGCCCACCGAGGGGAATCGAACCCCTGATTTTAGCGTTGTAAATCCGGAGACATACCGCTGCACTGGTGGAGTGCGTAAATTTGGAGATAAAATACAGTTTGTTTACATTACTAAACAAGCATAATTTTGCCGATAAAGTGAGTGTCATTACACACAAGTAATATTGTTGCAATCACATTATAGCAGTGTTAACAAGTTTGTTTGTTTGTTTTTGAATTTCGCGCAAAGCTACTCGAGGGCTATCTGTGCTAGCCGTCCCTAATTTAGCAGTGTAAGACTAGAGGGAAGGCAGCTAGTCATCACCACCCACCGCCATCTCTTGGGCTACTCTTTTACCAACGAATAGTGAGATTGACCGTCACATTATAACGCCCCCCACGGCTGGGAGGGCGAGCATGTTTGGCGCGACAGGGATGCGAACCCGCGACCCTCAGATTACGAGTCGCACGCCTTAACACGCTTGGTCATGCCGGGCCAGCAGTGTTAACAAAAGTAAGGTTCCCAGATGAGACTTCGTTATAATTATTCTTGTAGCACAGATTAAGCAGGAGAACCAAAAAATTTATACGATGAAAATATGCAATTTTTAAATACGCTAAAGCCTATTTAAATTATATTTCATAAATAAGGAGATAAATCATAATTTTTCAATTAACTCTTAATTATCTAATACTTATATTGTTCGAAGTTGAATAACACAGGGAATTAAACTTACACTGTTTCAATTACGTTTATATATTCCATGTAAGCTGGCACGTGTGTGTGTCTGTGTATTTATATTTAATTTTATAGAAAAGAAAAAAATTAATTAATTAAAAACGCACATATATATATGTGTGTGTTCCTCGCTGGTACAGCGGTAAGTGTACGTATTTACAACGCTAAAATCAGTGTCTGGATTCAGCAGATAGCTCTATCTGTCTTTGCTATATGAAAACATACACACATATTTATATTTTTTATATGAGTTGCCAATAAAAGAGAAAAGGAACGTATTTAACACTAAATAAGACACAAAGATGACGCCCTCGTCTTTCGCAAGAAAACACTTACAAGTTCTTAAAAAATATAAAAAATAAAACATTTGGAAGACACTTTTGAAGCACTATCTAACTGAAAAGATGAATAACACCAAACTCATGTTAGGATTGAGAGAGTACAAAGGAACATGTTTATCGAAATAACTACTCCAAGCCACTTTCCACAACTAAATCCATATAAAGATCTAATGGACGAAAGTTTTATCATTCACTTCGCTGAGCTAATAACTGATATTTTTCGTCAGAGCATTTCTCGTATGACTTAGTGTCAGGTTACACGTTTCATTTCCTACCAACAACTAAATCTTCCATCCACACCTTTTAAACATAAATGTAAAAACGTATTTTACGCGTCACTTCAGATAAAAAAAAACAAACTTCAATTATATGCATCTACACGGTCGAGTGCATTATAGCAAAACAATTTGGAGCTCCACAACGTCGTTACAATCCATGTCGCCACGTTTGGTCGTGCTCTGTCTGACGATCGTGCATACTCACAATAGCCCTGAAACGTAATTTTCATGACAAAGAGCTCCGTCGTAAAGCTGTCAAGTTCATAGCATGCTCTTCCCTGCAGCTTTCCGTAATACATTTCGTGTGTAAGGATGAAGGTTCACCAGTGTCCCTCTCGAAAGTCCGATCGCATAGAAATCTATAGACGCTGCGTCTCGCGATTTGACCGGTATTTATTCGTACGTAATAGCATAAATACCAGTTTTATTCTTGAGAAAAGCAACGGATGAGCTTATGCGTCGTGGAAGCAACGTGTGTTGCTTTTCTAGAGAGTGATTCTTCTTGATTATGTTGCGTATGCAAGTTTAAAAAACGTGGCCGTTTTTTTCTACTGGCATTACTGTTCGTTGATTTTCAATTGCTAAAATAATGCCACACTTTGCATATCGTTGCAGGTCTTTTTCCTGATAATCCCATAATCCATTGTTTTCCAGTTTGTTAAATACATGGTATATCTTAATCCTGAAAATTAATACCCGATCTGAGCATATTGCCCCAACTGGACAGTCCGGGTCTGCGGACTTGTTATTCTTAGAGCAAAGCCACGTCGGGCTATCTGCTGAGCCCACCGAGGGGAATCGAACTCCTGATTTTAGCGTTGTGAATCCGGAAACATACCGCTGTACTAGCGGGGGGCTGCGGGACTTCTACTATTAGAAACCAGGTTTTTGTATCCGTGGTGGGCAGAGAACAAATAGCACTTTGAGAGGCTTTGTGCTTATTAACAAACAACAACAAATGAAGATATATTCTATGGCTTGCACGTAACAATTTATAAGTCGGAAAAGACTATTACTAACATATCCTACCTGAAAGGGTTCAGTTCTCGGTTGCATCACAGAACTTACGAATGCCAAACAACGTTAAAATATATAATACATTCCTTCCACTTTGAGTACGCATCTGTTGTGATTGTACCGTGAATTGCCGACTTACACACTCAAAATCGTTTTAATATAACAAACTCAACTCTCTACACATCCGTCAGTGGCACAGCAGTGAGTTTACAGATTTATAGCACTAGAAAACGGGTTTAGATTCCCGTATCGTGCGCAGCCCAGATAGCCCATTGCGTGAGTTTGTGCTTAACTAGGAAAGTTATTATCACGTCACCAAAATCTCTATTAAAACTTTATGTGTTATTATCGTTTTGTAAAAGAATCAACTTATAAATACAACGAATAGTTACAGAATTACCTAACCTTGTGTTGTAAAAAAAAAAAAAAAAAGGGGGAAGGATATGTCTCACTAAATATATTAAAAAGATGTAATTTAATACAATTCAAATTAGATTTAGAATTAAAATATTAAAATTTCATTAATTTCAGTGATGAATAATTATGAATCGCTCCGCTTTCGTCGGAAATTAACTACACATTAATTAGAACTGGTTTCATTCAAATTGAACATTTCTCATACAAATCAACTGTTTAGCAATTCGTCAAACTCTGCTCTAAGCTTTTTTTGTGTTGTTTATTTGAATTTTCTGTAAATAACAATTAGAAAGTCGTTAAATTGAAATGGTTAAAACATTGTTAATGAACTTTAAGTTTTCGTTACGTACAGTTGAAAACACTTAACTGTAATTATCTGGACAGTTTTGTGAGTGTTCTTATTATAAGTTATTTAAAGTTATTAGAATACGCTTTATATTTAATTTCCACCTAATTATGTACTACATTAAGGCCATTAAGTTAACATTTTAATTATTTCATTCGAATAAGCATCGTATTGTTGCTAACATTCGCATGTTTACGAGTAGGTTCACGCTGTGCGTATGTACGGCCATTTTGATACGTCACGAGTAATGTGAATGATGTCATAGATTCACAGAAAGTTATATCGCATCCAGTGAGTTAAAACCATTAATTTGTATTTATCTTACTCATCAGCTTTCGCAAATCGATATTCTATATTGGTATTATATTTTAAGGTCTGATATTACGTAAATGTACTCATCAGATGCAACGTTTTCGTTTGTTTGTTTGCTTGTTTTGAAATTCGCGCAAAGCTACTCGAGGGCTATCTGCACTAGCCGTCCCTAATTTAGCAGTGTACGACTAGAGAGAAGGCAGCTAGTCATCACCACCCACCGCCAACTCTTGGGCTACTCTTTTACCGACGAATAGTGGGATTGACCGTCACATTACAACGCCCTCACGGCTGAAAGGGCGAGCATGTCTGGTGCGACGGGGATTCGAACCCGCGACCCTCAGCTTACGAATCGAATACCTTTGCCGGGCCAAATGCATCGTTTAGGCACAGAGAATATTAAATAAATGTGTTCACTTTCTTTTTCGTTTTCATGTTTTCTCTGTGTTTCTCATTCCAAAGCCACAGTAAGTTATATACTGAATCCACCGAAGAGAATGGAACCGCTGATTGTAGCGTTGTAGATCCGTAGACTTACCGCTGTATTAGCGAGCGAATACTCTCGTGCTACTGGGATGTTCTTTTTTTTTTTTTTTCAATCTATCTAGAAAACATATCGATTACTCTGTAACGAATTCCGTGCCTATAAACGTAGAGAGAACACACATTGACCTGTGGTAAAAGACGAAATGTTCTCCACACTTTAAAATGTTGACGTCTTGTAAGAATTATGTTCACTTCTCTCGCGTAGACTGCGGACAGCAAGATTTTACTCACTGCTGCGCTGCTTTCCTCTGTCAAGTTGTTCAAAATCAAAAGGACGACCTCATGACCTTTGCCACAAATACAAATATATACCTGACACCCATTTAAGATGTTGCAGATTTTGATTCAATTTTTCAACAGTAGCTTTGTAAGAAGTGTACATTAAAAACTACAGTTCAACCCTCAAGGTTCCAAAAGCTATTACCATTGACTGTTAATCCGTATATACGTTATGATCATCTGACTTTTATCTGTATTTACGTTATATCAGTTTTATTTTTATCTGTCTGTACGTTACGGCGATCTGATGTTTATCTGTATACTACTTATGATCGTCTGATTTTGTTGGGTTTTTTTTATCTACGTTACGACCACCAGTACAAACCAAAACGACTATTGTTGCTATAGGTTTGGCGTGAGACTACAATATTAAAAAGTATATTACTCGAGTTTGTTTGTTTCTTTTGAATTTCGGACAAAGCATCATGAGGAATATGGACGTTAGCAGCCCTTAATTTAGCAGAGTAAGACTAGAGAGAAGACGGATAGTCAACGCCACCCACCGCCAACTCTGGAGCTACTCTTTTACCAACGAATAGTGAGATTGATTGTCACATTATAACGCTCCCACGGCTGAAAGGGCGAGCATGTTCGATAATGGGTATTCGAACGCCTTAATAACCATTTTATAACTATCATAACTATAACTATTATAACTATAACTACCATAGATTATACTTAACAGTTTTATAATTCAATGAACATAGCAGTTTCGAATATATACGTATACAAGGTTACTAAAATCAAAGTTAAGACTTTTAATACAATATAAACTTAATAAAGATGTAGTGATGTAAAGACATTACTTAACACAGAGTACAGAAAGATGGTATATGGGAGCATTGATGTAAAATATCACTCTATAACATAACTAAATGACGAAGGATAGAAATAATGGAATATAATTTTCTTATTACTATTATATTAAAGAATGTAAAAATACCTTATCAATGTTAAAGGATTACCTTAGAACGAAATGTTCTATCTACATGTTATTCGGTAAAAATGATATTTTGTCATCACTGACTCTAGTTCTAAGTATTTATGAGAGAAAGTGAACAATAATAAGTTAACAACACTATATGTGGTATATCCAGTGTTGACTCGGCCTCTCGTCCAGTTTGGGATACGACAGATACGGTAGTGGTGTAGGTGTTATTTATATAATCAATTACACCCAAACCAACTGTTAATTAAGTGAAGTGTAATTAATATCAACGTTTGTAAGGTTTTAATGTTGAAATACCTGAATTAGAGATAGACATACATTTGTTAATTGTTTTTCCGACTGTCTTGGTTTTTTAGCGATTTTAAGTTAAATTTTAAAATATTTTAATTTCATTGTCTTATCTGTTGTCTAAACACGATAGTGTTAAGTTTTCACCTTCTGACTGCATGTTTATTATCGTTACTAGCATGTATTATAAACATTTTATTTTTTTAATATTTAAATGTCTCATAAACAAAGTGTGATTTGTTTTGAATTTCGCGCAAAGCTACACCAGGGATATCCGCGCTAGCCGTCCCTGATTTAGGAGTGTAAGTTTGATTTGGTTTCTTTTGAATTTCGCGCAAAGTTACATGAGGCCTAATTGCGCTGATTTAGAAGTGTAAAACTAGAGGGAAGGCAGCTAGTCATCACCACCCACCGTCCACTCTTGGGCTACTCTTTTACCAACGAATAGTGGGATTGACCGTTATATTATAACGTCCTCACGGCTGAAAGGGCGAGCATGTTTGGTGTGATGGGGATTCGAACCCGCTACCCTCGGATTAAGAGTCCATAAACAAATTATCTCCTTCCATACCCGGCGCAGCAATTGTTATCAAAAATATTTTAAGACTATAATATATTATATGATAAAAATTGTGTAGAATTTTAAATAACTCACTATGTTTTATATTGTTATTGCAATTCCGTTTTATACGTTACCTGAATGGTACTAATTAACATAACATAATAATTTTCTTATGTAATGTAATTTGGTATGTCAAAAGTTCAGAACTGTTCAGCTTGTCGTATTACATTTTCTAATCGATGTAACATGTCGACATAGCCTACTATCTGGCATAGCATGCCGATATCATTGTCTAAATGGTAAAATACGCCGTATCATTATTTACTTACGTATTGTACTCCACTACAAGTTCTCAACTGTGAGATAAATCATTGTAAAATATCCACCATATTTGGTAAATTCGACCAAGAACTCCCTGGAGCTAATGAGCGTTTAATAAGTGTTATTTTACAAGAACCTGATATAATCTACTATAATTACCTTAAAATAACGTTGTCTTAATTGTATAGAGTATTACATTAGCGTTGTCTTAATTCTTTTGAGTATTACGTAATGATCTTTTGGTACGAGATTAACTCACAGTTGTCCCGGTATTCTAATATATAATGTTATATTTATTTTAGATCAGTATAGCTAAATATCGTGTATTGTTGTAGCTGTTTCCATATTATTTTAGTATACAACAGTTTGCTAAGTATTGTTGATGTAGTGTTAATAAATGAAAGTATTATTACAAGTTTTGTCTTTGTATCATAGTGGATAATATTATATTAATGATATTTTATTATTATTAAAAAAAATAATATAATTCCAGTATTGTCTTAGTCCGTGATGTATAATGTTATGAGTGTTATATTATTAACGTAGATTATCATGTAATGCTAGTGGTTTGATATAGTGATCTATATATATATATATGTGTGTGTGTGTGTTGTTATAATGTAATATTATTAGAGTATCATAAGTTACTAGTGTTGTCTTGGTGTTGTTGCTATAAGGTTGTGATAGTGTTATATTATTAAAGTATCATACGTTGCGCGTGTTGTTGCTATAAGGTTGTGACAGTATTATATTATTAAAGTATCATACGTTGCGCGTGTTGTCTTGGTGTTGTTGCTATAAGGCTGTGATAGTGTTATATTATTAAAGTATCATATTACATTGCGCGTGTTGTCTTGGTATTGTTGCTATAAGGTTGTGATAGTATTATATTATTAGAGCATCACACATTTAGCATGTTGTCCTTGGTGTTGTTGCTATAAGGTTGTGATAGTATTATATTATTAAAGTATCATACACATTGCGCGTATTGTCCTTGGTGTTTGTTGCTATAAGGTTGTGATAGCGTTATATTATTAGAGTATCATACATTGCGCGTGTTGTCCTTGGTGTTGCTGCTATAAGGCTGTGATAGTATTATATTATTAGATTATCACATACATTGCGCGTTGTTGTCTTGGCGTTGTTGCTATAAGGCTGTGATAGTGTTATATTATTAGAGTATCATACATTGCGCGTGTTGTCTTGGTGTTGTTGCTATAAGGTTGTGATAGTGTTATATTATTAAAGTATCATACATTGCGCGTGTTGTCTTGGTGTTGTTGCTATAAGGTTGTGATAGTGTTATATCATACGTTGCTCGTGTTTTCTTTAATGTAGTAAATAATATTATGTGGATATTTTGGAATATTGTGTACCGCTAGCGTCGTATTGGCATGATATGGTATTATATATTTATACAAATACGTGTTACTATCTTTCTATATTCTAGATCTGCAAGTATTTCATAACATGTATTATCAGAGAATAACTTATCGTGCAACCAATGCCTGAATATAATACTGAAGTCGTTATAAGAACAACCATGTATCAAATAATAACTTCGTGAAATACACTAAAGTAATGTTTTCCTTTTGACTGAACATGCTGTTTCATCAAATAAAAACATTTGAATTTGATCTTTCACCACAAAGCTAGTTTCTAAATTAAGACCTTTCACAAGTGTATTAGAATTATGATTTAACATGCTTTATTACTATGTAATAATATTTCAATACAACAGTTTCAATAACGTAATAACTGTTTTTCTACATTAATAGGTCTCTATACCATACAATAGAATATAATAGTAAGATATATGATACACTACAATACTAAAATAACATTATCTTACTAGAGACAACAACACTACAACACTAGCAAAATACGATACTCTAAGTTAATATTAGAACATTATCACAACCTTAGAGACCACGACATCAAGACAACACAACCAACGTATAAAACATTATCACATTAAAAACTACTACCGTGTTTCTCCGATAATAAGACCTACCCATAAAATAAGACCTAGTGTGATTTTGGGGATAGTTTTAATATAAGCCCTACCCTTAAAATAAGCCCTAGTTAAGAGTGGCAGGAAGAGGAAAGAAATAAAAAAAATTAATTTATTAATTAGTTTAATAGTTAGTTAATTAGTTTGCTTAAGTATTAATCAGTTAGTTTAATAGTTTAATAATAGTTTATTTTAAATGGTTAGTTTAATAGTTTGCAACATTAAATAGAATATAATTTTTTTAGTCATTTTCACTCCAGAACAAGATGAATGTAAGAAAAAGTTATTCGATCGAGTATAAAAGAAGCATAGTGGAGGAATCACAGGGCAAGAATCTTACTGCTTTCTGTAAAAAAATGTTTTTCGTAATTTCTATTTATTTAGAGGTCTTATAATTTTTACTTTGTAACTTCATTTTTTGAATATATCAAAATAAGACATCCCCCGAAAATAAGCCCTAGTGTCATATTTTGGAGTGAAAATTAATATAAGCCATCTTATTTTCGGAGAAACACGGTATATCAAGACAACACTAGCAACACAAGATACTCTATAATAGTAACAATATATCAGTATTATGCATAACTGAACCAAGGCAAATATACCAATTTTCTTCAAAGCCAGAGCATGAGCTACCGGTGGTCAACGCTAATTTTATGAATATTCACTGCTAAAATCCATGTTTTGATTTCCAACTGTAAGCAGAGTATAAATAACACTTTGCGTGCGTGCTTGTTTGTTTGTTTTTATCCTTGAACAAATAAACTGCTGAGAAGAGAAAAAACATCAGCAAATGACTTGTTCACAATCTCCACTGCAACCAGAAGCCTTGGAAAACAAAGGATACTTTGAATTGTTGAATATCTGAATTAATGTGTTATTAATTACAAAGCTAAGAAAAGGAACCATCTGCGCTGTGATTACCATGAGGTTATGAAGACCATATTACTAGCGCTATAAACACTCAGACTTAATGCTAACCCACTGGGACCTGTGACCCAATGATGAAATAATTGTGAACCTTATTTCTATGTGCCTTAATTAGATGTCTTTGGATCAGAAAACATCAACTTTTAGTGTTGCGTTATTCAAATACAGTATGATATATTAATTATAACTAGAGTAGAGCTCGCTGATAAATCAATCTTCGTACGAGTTTATCATGGTTCTCAATTTCAGTTCATTCTAGAATAACTAATTCTACTACTATACTGACCTCGCTTTGACTCTATCTCTCTATGAATTTATATATTTGGTCTAACCCTTGTCACATTTTACTTCTGTTTATCCAACTAACACTTTACGATAAACACCAGAAAACGTCGTACCTGGATGTCTTTCTTCCTGCTCACACAGCATGTCCCAGGACACATCCGACGATCACTAAGCCTAAAATCGGCAACCTGATGGTACACATGCGTTCACTATCTTGTTGATTGAACAGCATCCTCTTAGAGACGAGAAACATTTACACTGGCTGGCATGGTAATCGTCTCGACCATACCGACCGGCCACGGCTGTTCTGTTGTGTTGATGAAAGGCGATTGCTTCTCACAGATTCGATGATTCGAGCTTAATTTATTTAAAATCAACCCTTGTTTCTGAAGAAGATGCCGAAAGCTAATAGAGTTTTATGTTTCTTACTTCTCTATCGCATACAGCTATTCATTTCTTCGAGTCTAGTTTGGCTTATATGCGGATGTGTACGATGACAACACGTCTTACTCTGCACTCATCCCAAATACCGTCAGGTTAGAACTGTCAGCTGAGCTGCTGAGACTCTTATCGACTCATGCGGCAGTTGTCATGTGACCTCATGACGTCATTCCTTCAGCTAATTCGTAGTTCTAGGGTCCACAGCTCTGTCATAGAAATATGGCATTAAGCGAATTATCTCCTTTGATTTCTCTCTGTAGAACGCGAGGTATAATTTTTTTTCCTTATTACATCTTTTTTTTGTTATTTGTAGATGGACTGAAATAAGTTTCTCTGAATCCATTTTATATTTTGGACTTGCAATTCCAGTTACTCGATCAACCAGCTACGTTACACGGCACACACATCAGTTCTATATTCGCACTCTTTGGTTCAATCATGCACGAGGATATCTTATTGAAATCTTTGTAAAAAATAATTTCATTTTAATTATTTTCGTTTATTTCTTTAGTTGTACAAATAAGTATAATTGTCGTGTTATTCTTGAAAGGAATAACAACTATTTACAAATTGATGTAGTTAAACGTTTGGTTTCTGCAGATTGGGTATGTCTTTTAACTTTACATTTCTATCTCATCAGGTTTAGTTTGTTTGTTTTGAATTTCGCAGAAGGTTACACGAGGGCTATCTGCGCTAGCTGTCCCTAATTTAGCAGTGTAAGACTGGAGGGAAGGCAGATAGTCATCACCACCCACCGCTAACTCTTAGGCTACTCTTTACCAACGAATAGTGGGATTGACCATCACATTTGAACGCTCCCACTGCTGAAAGGGCGCGCATGTTTGGTTTGACAGGGATTCGAACCCACGCCCCTCAGATTACGAGTCGAGTGCCTCACCCAACTGGCCATGCCGGACCTTCAGCTTTACTTACTACACTTCAAGGGTTTATGTTTAGAACCTTTAACCAATATCCGATTGAGCTTTATCGGCGATTTGTACAGCTTATTACAATTGTCCAGTTGAATTGAATACTGTGTTACAGTCTTCATGAGTTGCGCCGACTGGACTGACAATTCAATGTGGATAGAAGCTACCACGTGGGAGGTTGAAGAAAGTTTTTTTCTGATTTACCAATGGCCTTCTGATTTACAAACTGTTCTACTGATTCCCAGTCGTTTACTTTTCCTGGTTACACCATGTGATGATTTGTTTTCCAGCAACCTCATGACCTCGTCTTGTTGATGGAGACCCTCTTTGGTTGCTACTTATGCTATATTAACGCAGAGAAAGTCCATATACAGTCAGTAAAGATCTAGAGGCTTCTCTTTGAGCTAGTCAATTTTCTCATCTAACTTTACCTCATTGGCCTGGTCACATACGCACCATATACATATATTTCCATGTTATGGTCTTACTACGGAGTTGGTTTGCCTTATACCACCTATTTGTTGGTCCAACCATTCTGAACTTTACGCACTATACCCCTGCGAGTCAGTTGCAAGTAATGGTGACACTGTCTGTGTGTCGCTCATTGTTTTCAGAAAAACAAACAAACTTCAATACTTCATTATTCTTATTCAGGTTATTGTTGTCCTGGGAGATACAATTATAACCCGATCAGCTTCCCCATTATCTGTGGTTCAGTAACGAACTGTGCCTAAGGTGACAGGTGTCCGTCCACCATGGTTATGAAATACGTGCTGATGGGTTGTTGTTTTTTTTTCTGTTTCACATGTCTACACTTCCTGTCCATGTCAATTTTCATGCACCCCAGATGGTTATTTCAATGTGGGTGTCCGGAACGTTGTATAGATGATCCATTCCATATACTTCATGAGAAGTTATTTGTGTTTGTTTTTTAAATATGGCGAATTACTGAAGCATTTCCTTTTCAGTGTTTTTGTAAACTTGATAACTATGCGCTGATTGTAATAAACAGTTTGTGAAATTCATGAATTAAGATTTAGTTCTTTTGAAAACTTGGTAACTAAGATGGCGCTGCGTAACTTGTTTTTTTCAACTATTTTGAACTTTTCAGTTCAAAACTTTTATTGATACAAAACATATTCGTTACGTAACTCTATTTCCAGTGCAATTTATTTAACTATGATTCAATAACAATACCGGTAAACTAACAACAATAATGAAACAACAATGTCAATAACGATTGATATAACAATAAATATTGTTACAAACCCCGAAAAATGTTACCTTTACTTCAATTCATAAGCTCTTACTTAGATTTGGCCCGGCATGGCCAAGCGTGTTAAGGCGTTCGACTCGTAATCCGAAGGTCGCGGGTTCTAACCCCGGTTGCACCGAACATGCTCACCCTTTCAGCCGTGGGAGCATTATAATGTGACGGTCAATTCGTTGGTAAAAGAGTAGCTCAAGAGTTGGCGGTGGGTGGTGATGACTAGCTGCCTTCCCTCTAGTCTTACACTGCAAAATGAGTGACGGCTAGCGCAGATAGCCCTCGTGTAGTTGTGCGCGAAATTCAAACCAAACCTAATTTATATTTAATTTCAGCTTAACTCTTAAGCAGAATAGTTTAGTTATGAAAGTTGTTATACAAGCGTTAAACATGGCTGATAATTTGTTATCATGCAAAACATGATTGTCATTGAAAACCCAAATTTTTAAGGTGAGTTTTCAACAAATTTAATAATTGCCTTAGAAACGGTACTTTGGTTAGGTATAATTCCTGTGTACCATATTTTTAAACACTTTAGTTTTTGAGTAAAAAATGAAACAAAATATGTGGGTCCACGAACTCAAGTTCCTCTCGGTCGTTCGGCTGTTTCCGTGACGATTTACGACTATGACGTATTAATTGCCAAACACGCTTCGTTGCGTGCCGACCATTGTGTACCTTTCAGTGCTGGTGTTTTATGTAAATCATCGGTGCTTTTTTCGGATTACATACTTTTTGAGACTATTTTTGTATTGATATTGCTACTTTATGTTTGTTTTATGATAACATGGTTTACTGCGCTGCTTATGGTTGTAAAAACGGTTCGACATCGGGCAAAAGCTTCTTTTCGTTTCCGTGCAAGGAGAAGGAACTGACAAGGTAGCGACAGAGGGTGCGGATGGTCATTAGGAAGAACTGGACTCCTTCACACCATGCAAAGCTTTGTCAAGATCACTTTGAACGCTCATGTTTTGTGTCGGATCCCACTGTTTTGGATTCCGTGTGTTTCAAGTCAGGCAGGTTGAGACTGAAAAAAACCATCGGTAGTAGACAGGATCGTCCCCACCATCTTTCATCGTGCGAAGCTAAGGACTGATCTCAGCCTGCAGCGTACAGGTTCCACCCCTCTGAAACCATCCCTTGCCATTACGAAAAGAACAAACTTAAAGGTACGTGTGCAGTTTTAAGCGATAAACAATAACTAGTATAATATAATAATTTAAAAAGTACAAGGTTTTGAAGAATGTAACTAGACATACACATTTCAGATTTATGACCGTGTGTTTTGTATTTGTGGCACCTGAAAGTCAGTGAAACCTTGATTTAGTCTAGACTAGACAGTGGACAAATCTATCCCAAATAGAGTATATTCCAAGTTTAAAAGCTGGTAGATCATTCTGTAGATGTTTTTGTATCATTTTTTAATATATGGAAAAGTTTGTAGAATACCATTTTCAAACTTAACATTTCAAG
>NC_134832.1:55266607-55310607 GCF_004210375.1 Tachypleus tridentatus | reverse complement strand
TAAAAAAAAAACTGGAGTCTTTTCTTTAAATGATAGGATAATTGAGGAGAAATAACGGTCTCAGAGCACTTAGCCCTTACTTATATTGATAATCGCATATTTCATTAATTCTCACAATATTGTCTTACTGGCCCGGCATGGCCAGGTGGGTTAAGGCGTTCGACTCGTAATCC
This sequence comes from Tachypleus tridentatus, assembly GCF_004210375.1. NCBI lineage: Eukaryota > Metazoa > Arthropoda > Merostomata > Xiphosura > Limulidae > Tachypleus > Tachypleus tridentatus. The sequence goes on along the minus strand of NC_134832.1, from coordinate 55,310,434 downwards.
GAGGGTCGCGGGTTCGAATCCGGTCGCACCAAACATGCTCGCCCTTTCAGCTGTGGGGCGTTATAACGTGACCGTCAATCCCTCTATTCGTTGGTAAAAGAGTAGCCCAAGAGTTGGCGGTTGGTGGTGATGACTAACTGCCTTCCCTCTAGTCCAGGGTTCCCAACCGGTGGGTCGCGAAGCCTTGGCAGGGAGTCGCGTAGCCTTGTTAGAAGTAGCTTGGGATAACATTAATTTTATTTCATCAATTACATTTTCAAGTTGCGAGTGCCAAAAGGTTGGGGACCCTGCTCTAGTCTTACTCTGCTGAATTAGGGACGGCTAGCGCAAATAGCCCTCGAGTAGCTTTGTGCGAAATTCGAAACAAACCATATATTTTCACTGCTATACTTATGTTTTGTACATATAGATTTTTCATGTAAATCGATTGGAAAAAAAGTTATAAAGGAAAGAAATTTAAACCATTGCGGTGGCCAAATTGGTTTGATTCAACCGTAAGATTGGTCTTAACGTTATGCTGAAATCTTATTAGAATAAGATAAGACAACTGAATTTTCGATTACTTTGCTTGCGAAAAGCAAAAGTAAAACCTAGTTCTGACGAAGAATAACCGTTATTAGTTTACGTGTAAAATTTCAACTTAGATTTTTTTTTTCTTACTGGTTGTGGAACACGTACGTGGCTTAACATAAACGTATTAATAGAGGACCAGTGAGTAACTTGGTAATACGTGTGCGCTTTCCCAATGAACAGAGTGTGTTTCATGTTGATACTTTGTTTGTTTTGGAATTTCGCGCAAAGCTACACGAGGGCTATCTGCGCTAACCGTCTCTAATTTAGCAGTGTAAGACTAGTAGAAAGGCAGCTAGTCGTTACCACCCACCGCCAACTGTTGGGCTACTCTTTTACCAACGAATAGTGGGATTGACCGTCACATTATAACGCTCCTACGGCTGAAAGGGCAAGCATGTTTAGTTTGACAGGGATATTTATACATTAAGCAATGCTAAACCATAATATATATATAGATATGAGAACACAGCTGTCTAATATAACTCCATGAATGATTTCAGTCACTTGAAGTTGTGACTTAAACATAATGACAAATTGTAACATCAGGAGAAAGAGTTTTCTTTTATGTTTAACACGTTAACAACAGACATACCGCTGAGCTACTGGGGGTCTCTTGAAGAGTCACATAAATTTCAATCTATGAATTTTCGCATTATGAAACGAATTTTGCGCGAATTCATCCATCATAGAAAGTTTCTTGGATTATATAGCAAAATAAATCGTAAATAGGCCATAAGCATATAAAATCAATGTCTTAAAATTTGGTGTACAAGTCCGTAATACTTTAGTTCAAGTTCCATACTATTAGGATATGTTTTAACGCTACCACTTCTAGTTAGAATAGATTATCTTTGCTAGACTCACGTTGGTAGGATAGTTTTTAATTCATACTGAGGCGTGTTTATCAGTAATAATACACATGCTGCGTATGGCTGAGTAAAACACGTGCATATAAGTTTAATATTCAGATTCGGTCATATAAATAGCGTCGATTAAAGAAATGCACGACAATCACTGACAGTATACGTATTTGTATCATAGCATTACTGTTAAAACATGAATATTCAAGAAATTCAGTGCACGTGACATAGCTATATATTGAAATCCCTAAAGATGCTAGTTGAACTTCGAGATAAAAGACTTTTCTTACATTAAATAAAATCTGTGATGGTTTTAATTAAACGAATTGGATAACGTAATTTGACTAGATTGTAGTTTCTAAAAGTCAAAGAGTTGGAAAATTAATATATGAATATTTTTATCAATGCTGTTTTTTTTTACAACGGGTTTTCCAATAAAGAAGTTTCTACACACCAAAGGGGTTCTTATACTTCGGCATCAAAGAATATTAGAACCAAGATTCGTTATTAGAAAATTAATCAAACTTATCTTACGTTTAAGAGAAACCTTTTTTTCAACTGACTTCCCAAAACCGACTGAGTGGAACAAAACGAATATTTCAATTTACATATTACAATGGCCTTTTTTTTTCACCAGTGAAGTCTGATTTCATCTGTGATTGTGTTTCGGAGGTCTTCTTTAGAACCAGCCTTCTTCTAGTGAATGGTGAAGCAGGGATTATGTTGAAAAAATTCATGATCTCGACAGTTGGGCTAGCACATTTATCAGACCTCTGTCTTTTACGTAAGCTTGAACTATGGTCCATCTTGACAGCTCAAACCACGTGATATCACGTCATCCGAACGCCACGCCTTATTGGTTTTTCCATTCTAAAATCTGATTTTCATTAAGTAAAAAAATAGATATATAATCGATAACAGAAGGCAGAAAACTATTGAGTGGACTTCAGGATAAAAATTATGTTTCATATTTAAGTCGATATATTTAAGTTATTTTAAACCTCGTTATAAAGAAAATAACTGTTTTCGTGTTATTACAAAAGTATATGATTTGTTTTTCTTGCTATGGTTATACAAAGAGGTTCAGTCTTTTTTTTCGGTTTATAAATATACTAGTTGCTTTATCACCTCAGTGTAATAATTTATTAACCATGTGGCGTAAAACGTCTTGGACTACTTGATTGCTACTTAGGCCTCTGATATATAGTTCGTCGTATAACGTCAAATAGTGTTAATCCTCGACAACCTTATTGTGTAATATCTTGGAGGTTTTATGATACAAAAGAATGTATAATTACATGTAGGCTTAGCACAAATAGAAGAAATTAATTGTATAATCCTCTAGAAGTTTCTTAATACCGAATATATTTGGCGTATGAAGATATTAACCAAAAGTGTAATAAAATATGCAGCTTTGTTTTCACTTTTTTTTAAAGTCCTTTAAAGTATAATGAAATCAGATGTCTGTATTCAAGATGGACGTTCTTAAGAAATCGGGTACTACTTTTTTTAAGTTGGAGAAAGTCAGAGTTCTACTGGTTAATTTGGAATGATATAGAAGCAAAGCGTGAGCCAATTATGAAGGAGTAAACCTGTGTATCAGTTTTATCACATGAAACTAACTAATTTATTACCAAATTAAAGAGGGTAAACAGAGGAATTTTATGTAATGTTATTACTGCAGTTCGTGAGCTGTAACATTTTTTACTCATTACATTTAAGGTGAGTGCTAAATAAACACAGTCTTTGGCTCCTTCAAATGCAAAGGACAATAACCTTACTAGCTGTTCTTTGCAGTGAAATAGGCCTAAAATAGGTAATATTAATCTGTATAAAATCAAGGTGCTATATGCGGTGTTTTACCAATTTCATTTAACGATTTATTCATGCGTAGTTTTTAGCTTCCTCTATGTTATCGACAGAGAAAATATACTCTCTATACAGTGACACACCTGTAAGTGGGTTTATCAAACCAAAGTTTGGGTTTCCATAACTGTGGTGGAAACATGAACTGTAAGTAAGTGGGTTTATCAAACTAAAGTTTGGGTTTCCATAACTGTGGTGGAAACATGAACTGTAAGTAAGTGGGTTTATCAAACTAAAGTTTGGGTTTCCATAACTGTGGTGGAAACATGAACTGTAAGTAAGTGGGTTTATCAAACTAAAGTTTGGGTTTCCATAACTGTGGTGGAAACATGAACTGTAAGTAAGTGGGTTTATCAAACTAAAGTTTGGGTTTCCATAACTGTGGTGGAAACATGAACTGTAAGTAAGTGGGTTTATCAAACTAAAGTTTGGGTTTCCATAACTGTGGTGGAAACATGAACTGTAAGTAAGTGGGTTTATCAAACTAAAGTTTGGGTTTCCATAACTGTGGTGGAAACATGAACTGTAAGTAAGTGGGTTTATCAAACTAAAGTTTGGGTTTCCATAACTGTGGTGGAAACATGAACTGTAAGTAAGTGGGTTTATCAAACTAAAGTTTGGGTTTCCATAACTGTGGTGGAAACATGAACTGTAAGTAAGTGGGTTTATCAAACTAAAGTTTGGGTTTCCATAACTGTGGTGGAAACATGAACTGTAAGTAAGTGGGTTTATCAAACTAAAGTTTGGGTTTCCATAACTGTGGTGGAAACATGAACTGTAAGTAAGTGGGTTTATCAAACTAAAGTTTGGGTTTCCATAACTGTGGTGGAAACATAAAGATAACAACAAAAAATGTAAAGTGTGTTTGTTCTGATCTAAACGTTATGAATAATTAATTGTACTGCACAATCAATATTCACGAAAACCACCTGATCCGAAAATAGGCATTCACGTTTCTGTTCTGTTTTTGTTTTTTTACTGCTTTTGGTGCCCCCTGGCGAAAGATAAAAGGTTTTTACGTAATTACAACGTTACAATCTGGGGTTCTGTTCCCCGCGATGATCACAACGTAATCTGTCTAAAAATACAAATTTACTGCCAATATAAAGGCTAGAAGAAATAACCTCTATACGCTAGGTAATTTATAAAAAAACATTTTATTTTAATCAACGTTTCGCTTTTTACCAGGGTTAGAACATACAAACGTTTGATATAATATGAAGCCTCAAAGTTGAAACATTGGTTCAAAAAAAAATTCTTTAATAATTATGAGGAAATTGTTTTTTCTAACCTTTTTATTAAAATGTGGAAAGCTTACCGATGGTCGCGGGTTCGAATCCCCGTCACACCAGTCGTTGATATTAAGTGCACTTCACTTAATTAACAGTTGGTTTTGGTATAATTGATTATGTAAATAACACCTACACCACTACTATATCTGTCGTATCCCAAACTAGACGAGAGGTCGAGTCAACACTGGATATACCACATATAGTGTTGTTAACATATTATAGTTTACTTTCTCTCATAAATACTTATAACTGTAGTCAGTGATGAAAAATATAGAATATTTTAAAGTGTACACACTAACTTATCATTTTTATTACGGAGCGTACTTAGCATATTCTTATATTTTCTAATTTAATAAAATAATGGCCCGGCATGGCCAGGTGGTTTAAGTGCTCGGCTCGTAATCCGAGAGTCGCAGGCTCGAATCCCCGTCACACCAAACGAGCTCGCCCTTTCAGCCGAGGGGGCGTTATAAAGTGACGGTCAATCTCTCTATTCGTTGGTAAAAGAGTAGCCCAAGAGTTGGTGGTGGGTGGTGATGACTAGCTGCCTTCCCTCTAGTCTTACACTGCTAAATTAGGGACGGCTAGCACAGATAGCCCTCATGTTGTTTTAAGCGAAATTCAAAACAAACCAAACAGAGTTGGTACACTGAAATTTCGAGATCGTTTTCCAGAACTGGCAGCTAATTGTAAACGAAATTAAAAAGAGGGTTGAAATGGATGGTTTTCCACATATTTTAACACATTATGACACATAATTAGAATATGCGTAAAAAACTCTCGAATTTCTCACGTTTCGACCATAGCTCAGCTATTCTTAAGCACGTGTTCTCATTTTGATATCAAAGCTTAGTATCAGTTACCTAGATTACTTCGTACATATTTATAGACCTAATCAGGTATTTTCAAGCCTTCCGAATTGCACCTTATCATTATCTATACTCATAAAATTATTTAGCCTAATTAGGCTTAGCTCAGGTACGTAGAAGTACTTCCTGTTTAAAACTTATAACAAAAACAGAACCAGCAACAATGTGACATCGAATTTAACAATTATTCTTTTTTTATATGCACATTTGTATTCGCTGAATAAACGTCGCAGAAGTAGGTTTGGATTTTATTTAAAAAAATCATAAAAAACAAATTCATTTCGTTGATCAGAAAAAAACAATACGCCTATTTCTAAATTAACATGCAAAGCTAAAAAAAAATTACTGAAAGCATAATCAAAATAGCGTTTATTGTTCGTTACTGACAATGCACAGTGTGTGAAAGTGTTTTGGAAGGGATATAAGCAATGGTATTACGCCTGATTCTTTGTTTTTATTTAGGTGTCCTGGGTTCGACAACATGATCTCCACATATTGACTGTTGGTAGCTACACCTATACCAGTGACCAGAGATTCAAATCCCTTCATCTGGAAGGCACAACGGATTGGACGTTGAAAATACAGTACACCAAAAAGCACGACAGTGGAATTTACGAGTGCCAGATCAGTACAGAGCCAAAACTTAGTCTGAATTACACTTTGAACGTTGTCGGTAGGAATTTTGTACTACGTTAATTGAACGTAGGTGTTGCTCTTAAACGTGACATGGATCTTAACACACAACTTTAATTAGGAGGTGTTGGTTAGGATTATTTTCAATGTCTTCAAGTCATTCTCTATTTAAGCTTGTATTACTGTGTGTGTGAGAGATTTTCGTATATCAAAAACCACATCGGGCTATCTGCTGAGTCCACCGAGGGGAATCGAACCACTGATTTTAGCGTTGTAAGTCCGTGTAGACTTACCGCTGTTCCAGCTTTTATCTTCTTCTAGACATATAAAAAAAAAGACCTTAAATAAGCTATTTAGGTATAGATTATCCGGGTTGCATTTTTCTAATTTAAGTTCAATATGAGTTTAAAAAAAAAAAAAAAAATTTCGGCGCATTTTTCTAATTTAATAATTCTATACCTAATAATAAATACAAAATAAACTTATGAAATTATTTTAATTTGTGTAATTTTAGTTCGGAGTTGTCTATGTGAAGTGAATAATTTTACCATCGAATAAGCTGCGGAGAACAAGATGAAAAGGGATCGCATTTTCATATAATAAAAGTAAAAATAAGACTATATTAGGAAAGTTCGAACTGAACCTAATACGTCTTCATAGCAAAATAAAAAATTGCTTTTTAATGAAATAGATATAAGTACCCTGCATGCTAAAATTAAACAAAATCAAAATTCAGAATTCATTATAAAATAATGGTTGAAATATAAATGTTTCTTAATTTCCCTAGTGGCTAAAGCAGTAATTATAGAAGGAGAAAAACTCTACATCCAAAGTGGAAGCATCATTAACCTGACGTGCGTCATCACGGACAACAAGGACCCTCCTATATACGTTTTCTGGTACCACAATGGGAAAATGATAAATTATGAAACCGACAAAGGAATTGAGGTGGTAACAGACAAAGGTCCTACAACGGTTAGCAAGCTTCGGATCGAAAACGCTAAGTCGAGTAATTCCGGAAATTATTCATGTTCACCATCGTATTCAGAACCTGCAAATATTACCGTGCACGTTCTCGATGGTGAGTAGAGCTATAGCCCAAAGAATAGTCTCAAATATAACGTAAACCCTTCTGACGTTTCAATGTTCGAACACATTACAATTACGTATATATTGTCATAATGGCACATAGCACTGACAGTAGTGGATATACAAAATACACTCTGTAACAATGCTATATTTTTAAGATGGCTGTTATTGATATTATGAATTTAATTAAAATAAAGTACAGAACAACGTGTCAACTTTCTTAGGTCATCTTCAGGTTAACAAAGGGAGAGTTTGCTGCTGACCATTACCGGGAACATATCTTAGGGACGAGAGTATAAAAGGGCATGGGATTGTAGGGGGCGTTGCAGTTAAATATTAGGTTATTAATTAGTATAGGTATAAAGATGTTCTTTTATATTGGCTTAATTTTGGTTTTAGTTGTTGTATAAATAGGGCTACTTTGATTTTGCGTTTCTTTATATTTGTTTCTCTACTTAGTATCTGGGTGTTCTCTTTGGTTATGTTGTGCTTATTTTATTTGCAGTGTTCAAAAACGTGTGAAGGTGTTTTTTTGTGTTCTTTGAAACTGTTTTCCATTTTTCTGCTTGTTTCTCCAATATAGAAGTCGTGGCATTTGTATTTTATAAATTATATTGGTGTTGTGTTTGTCAATGTAGTTTTTACGTACTTTTGACTTTAGTTTTGTACCTGGTTATTGAATAAATTTGGTGTTTACTGGAATGTTGTGTTTTATTATAAGTTTTTTTTTTTCCAAATGTTGGTTATTTTTCCGTTGATGTCAGGAATATATGGTGTGCAGCGTAAGGCTTTGTAGTTTGTTGTATCTTGGGGTTTATTATTGTTTGTTGTTTGTCTAGGTGTGTGTGTATAATTTTTTCAACGGTTTTTCGAAGAAATTTGTTGATGTTGATGAAGTGTTGTTTTATTTTGTTCATTTTATCAGGTGAACATAGTTCTGTGGCTGTGTTTATTTGGTTTCTTAATATGTTGAGTTTTGTTTTGTTTCATGTGCTGGGAATGTATAATCCAGTATGGGTGATTTTTCTGTGAATTTCTTATTTGAATTATGTAATCGGTTCTTGTGATCTTAATGTTGAGAAATGCTATTTGGTTATTTTTTTTTCCTGTTGTGGTGTTACGAGTTAACATGGTTGAACAAACTAAGTGTGTGTTCTGTAGATGTGAATCCAGCAATTGTATCATCAACATACCTGTACCAGTATAGTGGTGGTCGTAAGACTGAATTGATCGCTTGAGATTCAGTCTGTGTCATAAAAATGTTAGCTAGAACTGGTGACACGGGATTCCCCATACTTAGTCAATTTATTTGTAGGTAGTTTTGATTATTGAACATAAAGTTTTGATGGTAGTGAATTCTATAAAGGTTGATAATTGCTTGCTAGGGTTGTTCTAAAGCTATCTAGCAGGCTTCAGTTGTTGGGACTTTTGTGAAGAGAGAGGTTACATCAAAACTGGCCAGTAAACGTGTTTACGAACGTTTTTGGTCTGTTTTACATCTCCTAAGGTTTTATTAATAAACAGTTCAATTGTTTTACTCAAACTCTGTATGTCACCATACTTTCTCATAACTCTAACTGTTTCACCTGTCACCCTTATCTTCAGGACGTTTGATGTCAGCATTAACTTGAGGGAGAAGGGTGACATGGTAGGAAAATGCTACACTATTTTTATCGTAGTTTTTTCTCAGTTCACAAAACTGTGTGATTGTAGATTAAGTGGTTATAACCACGTATCTTTAAGTTTGTTCTATGACTCTAGTAGGAAACTCTGAATGAAAAGATAAGAAGAGATAATAAATAATCCGAAAATTGTATACAAATACTTGGCTCACTCGATATTTTGAGAGTAGCTACCGTCAGCCACGTGTGAAAGTGTAGAGGAATTGTTCTAGATTAACTCCATGTAGTAAGGTTTATCAACTGTCTCTGAGAATAAAGACACATATTCTCATGAAGAAAAGGCCTTTTTTTCTTAAGCTTTCCCAGTTATTTTTGGTATTAATGTGTCTCTAAATGGCTAAGAACCAGCTCTGATGTACCAACTGATGCATTTGTAGTAATAATAATGGGATTACGGACTTGCTTTTAAAACACAATTCTATTTTTACTTTGTTATTCCGCGCATTTTAGTCCCCACGCGTTCCTGTGTTCAAACATCTGAAGAAAAACGGGCCGTGATATTCCACATTGTGGAATAACTTTGACTTTAGCACGAAATCAAGGTCAAGATATAAAGGTTATTTTTGGGGATCAAAAATTGATATCTTAATATAATTCACAACAGTTTTAGAAACCAAATGTCCAGGATTTTCTCATGATAAGTTCTACAGATTTTTTTTTTTTACCAAAATAAAGTCTGCGTAATTCAAAGTTGTCTCGCCTGGAAAGTATAATAAAGTTTTATTTGTCACACATTATAAGTGGTAGATAGCTGTGTGTTACAGCCTATCTTTAATTTTGTTCGCAGAACTGTTTGAGGGCCCCGGCATGGCCAAGCGTGTTAAGGCGTTCGACTCGTAATCCGAGGGTCGCGGGTTCAAATCCCAGTTTCAGCCGTGGGGGCGTTATAATGTGACGGTCAATCCCACTATTCGTTGATAAAAAGAGTAGCCCAAGAGTTGGTCGGTGGGTGGTGATAACTAGCTGCCTTCCGTCTAGTCTTACACTGATAAATTAGGGACGGCTAGCGCAGATAGCCCTCGAGTAGCTTTGCGCGAAATAAAAAACACAAAACAAGCTGTTTGAGAATTCTTAAATTCGTTTACGAGTAGTAAACTAACGTCTTGAAACGTTGGATTAAAGGTAAAGATGATGAAGGCAAATTCCACATAAATTCATTAACCCTAAACTTGTGTAGTTCATTCAGACACTGGATAAGATATACGGTAAGGTTTTTCCTGTGAGAATGCAAATTTAACGGGGTCGTTATTATATTAATCAAACGTAGTAATTCCTTGAAAATAATACCAAGTCAATCTAAATCGTTCCTAATTTGAAGGCTATGTAGATTCCTGTTCCTTTCTCGAATGATTAAATCTAATTATTTTCGGTATCTTCGTGAATACCAGAGTATTTCGAAACGGATCGGTAGTGGGTTTGTAGTAGAGTAGTCTGAATCGACTTATGGGACATACCCCGTACCACCTTGCACATCGAGCAGGACCGGCATGGCCGAGTGTGTTAAGGCGTGCGCTTCGTAATCTGAGGGGCGCGGGTTCGCGCCCGAGTCGCGCCAAACATGCTCGCCTTCCCTTATAATGTGACGGTCAAACCCACTCTTCGTTAGTAAAAGAGTAGCCCAAGAGTTGGCGGTGGCTGGTGATGACTAGCTGCCTTCCCTCTAGTCTTACACTGCTAAATTAGGGACGGCTAGCGCAGATAGCCCTAGAGTAGCTTTGCACGAAATTCAAAACACACAAGCACATCGAGCTCAGGTTTGCTGGTCATGAACGTCTTCCACCTCTGAAAACCACGTGAAACGAGTAATATTTCAGGACATATTTAAAGGACTCACTGATTAATTTAATCATTCTTAAAAAATCATAGACTTTAGTATACCTTTATCCTTATAATGTTAAGGCGGACAACGACACTTATTTTTAGTGCTAGTAAATATTCTGGTTCGACGAGTACAACATGCAACTCACACATTTATCTGCATTGTCAAAGCAAAAATTGATAACGGGTTGTGCTAGGAACGTCTCAATGACTTTAGAAAACAACAACAACAACAAGCGAACTCTACATTGATGTTGTATAAAATGTTTTCATAAGACAATATTTGAAAGAGGACCAGATGGAGTAACCAATCAGTGTTCGGGTTAAAGTTGAAAGGATTCTGTTTTGTTATGTTTGTTTTACAAAGTTGACTTAATCTAAGACGGAAAACAAAGGACCTTTAATGTTTATTTCGGTCTTTAAGTTTTCTAATCGGTTTTTCTTTATTCGTTTCAGAATTATGTTATTGGTAAAACATGTTCTTTAGCCAGTAATATGGAAAGTATTGGTTTTAGCTGTTGTTGTTCTACATACATAAGTTTAAAGAGAAACGTTCGTTTTGAAAATATTATTATGAATGTCTATAGATGATATTCTGATATAATTTGGCAATTAATGAATTTCCCACTAATTTATGAAAGAAAGTGAATGTGAGAATGAAAAGGGTTACGTGAGCAACCGTACATTGACGATTTAAACTATAGGACTTTTACATTACGACCAATAAATAATGATTCTAGTTTCATGGTAAGGAGTGACAAACAAGCTAGTAGTTCAAAGGACTTTCATATTACGACAAATGAATGATGATTCTAGTTTCGTGGTAAGGGGGTGACAAACAAGCTAGTAGTTCATAGTACTTTCACATTACGACAAATGAATAATGATTCTAGTTTCGTGGTAAGGGGTGGCAAACAAGTTAGTAGTTCATAGGACTTTCACATTACGACAAATGAATAATGATTCTAGATTCGTGTTAAGGGGTGACAAACAAGTTAGTAGTTCATAGTACTTTCACATTACGACAAATGAATAATGATTCCAGTTTCGTGGTAAGGGGTGACAAACAAGCTAGTAGTTCAAAGGACTTTCATATTACGACCAATAAATAATGATTCTAGTTTCGTGGTAAGGAGGTGACAAACAAGCTAGTAGTTCATAGTACTTTCACATTACGACAAATGAATAATGATTCTAGTTTCGTGGTAAGGGGTGACAAACAAGTTAGTAGTTCATAGGACTTTCACATTACGACAAATGAATAATGATTCTAGTTTCATGGTAAGGAGGTGACAAACAAGCTAGTAGTTCAAAGGACTTTCATATTACGACAAATGAATAATGATTCTAGTTTCATGGTAAGGAGTGACAAACAAGCTAGTAGTTCAAAGGACTTTCATATTACGACAAATGAATAATGATTCTAGTTTCGTGGTAAGGGGTGACAAACAAGCTAGTAGTTCAAAGGACTTTCATATTACGACAAATGAATAATGATTCTAGTTTCGTGGTAAGGGGTGACAAACAAGCTAGTAGTTCAAAGGACTTTCATATTACGACAAATGAATAATGATTCTAGTTTCGTGGTAAGGGGTGACAAACAAGCTAGTAGTTCAAAGGACTTTCATATTACGACAAATGAATAATGATTCTAGTTTCGTGGTAAGGGGTTACAAACAAGCTAGTAGTTCAAAGGACTTTCATATTACGACAAATGAATAATGATTCTAGTTTCGTGGTAAGGGGTGACAAACAAGCTAGTAGTTCAAAGGACTTTCACATTAGGACAAAAAATAATGATTCTAGTTTCGTGGTAAGGGGTTACAAACAAGCTAGTAGTTCAAAGGACTTTCATATTACGACCAATAAATAATGATTCTAGTTTCGTGGTAAGGAGTGACAAACAAGCTAGTAGTTCAAAGGACTTTCACATTACGACAAATGAATAATGATTCTAGTTTCATGGTAAAGGGTGACAAACAAGTTAGTAGTTCATAGGACTTTCACATTACGACAAATGAATAATGATTCTAGTTTCATGGTAAAGGGTGACAAACAAGTTAGTAGTTCATAGGACTTTCACATTAGGACAAAAAATAATGATTCTAGTTTCATGGTAAGGGGTTACAAACTAGCTAGTAGTTCAAAGGACTTTCACATTACGACAAATGAATAATGATTCTAGTTTCGTGGTAAGGGGGTGACAAACAAACTAGTAGTTCAGAGTACTTTCAAATTACGACAAATGAATAATGATTGTAGTTTGATGATAAAAGGGTGACACACGAGTAATTGGTTCCTTGTCTGTAAATACATAACTGATATATCTGCATAATGTCTCCTAAATCACCACTAAGGTACAGCAGTTTTGAATATTGTAACGCTGCTTGTGTAGCTGGAAAACTTAATACAGTACCATTTTCAGAACTAACACAAAATAATATTGCGAACTATTTTATTTACTTTAGTAAGTGGCTTCAAAATGTACACAGCGAATGTTTGCTCATTTTAAACCATTTCTTCCACTAGGGGATAAGCCAGCAGCTATGCACCATGGACAACATACCAGCCAAGGAAGCATAATTACCTGTAACGTCGTCCTCTTACTTATCACGTGGTTTCTGGCCCATACATTGTGCCTTGAGACAAGCTACAACCTCAGAGGAGTTTGGAACCAACCCAGCTGATTTCCTACGTGTTATCAGCTTCGATTTGTGTGTGTGTGTGTGTGTGTGTGTTGTGAAACACCACCTGTTACCGTACTCGTATCATGTCAGTTAAATCCGTGTATACGGTGTGCTGTTAAAAGTCTTCTGGGACGTTTTATCACCTTAAGGTCCTCACACCCAGATAGAATATCCCGTTCATCATCGTTGGACCATCACTGTTTTACTTCCGGTTCATTCAAATACATTTTTCAGTTGGCGTTGAAAAAAACAAACAAAAAAAAACAACAACTCAGAAAATGGTCTCTGGTCACTTCGTCCAGAATGTCCTCATCACCAAGACTTTTAGTGCTGGGATTAATTAGTAATGACTTCACTTCGCGTGCGCTTTGTAGAAGAGGATGAAACGGCACATTTATCTAATAATTCTATCTTATTAGTCTGAGGTTTGTCAAGCAGAGAAGTCGTAAAATAAAATACAAATAATGTCAGTCTGCGTATATTATATAGTTCTAGTGACTCGTCGGCATGCTTGTTCATATTATATTATGTAGAAGTGAAAATAACATAACATCACCTGTTTTTTTTATTTTGAATTTTATTCTGTAGTCACTAAAGGTGTTGAAAGAAACAAATCTAGGTACTCTTCAACTGTCTCTCATTTTCTGTTGAGTTTTCTTTGAAAAACCATAAAACAAAATGAGCTCACCAGCTTTAGTGACATAACATAGAACAAAGAGACGATCGGCGTCTGTTTCTTACATGTAAACGTTGTCACAAGCCAGCTGTAGAGTATGGTGGTGTGTTAATAAACAATGTGTTAATAGATCGTATTTATACCCCTTGTGCTCACTTTAATTAACGACTTAACACATTTAAAGGTGGAATCGTTTTTTTTTATGACACGGGCACATACAAAAGGTAAAATGTTTACTCTATATGGTAGTAACAATAATAAACATGCAGTCAGAAGGTGAAAACTTAACACTATCATATTTAGACAACAGATAAGACAATGAAATTAAAATATTTTAAAATTTAACCTAAAATCGCTAAAAAACCAAGACAGTCGGAAAAACAATTAACAAATGTATGTCTATCTCTAATTCAGGTATTTCAACATTAAAACCTTACAAACGTTGATATTAATTACACTTCACTTAATTAACAGTTGGTTTGGGTGTAATTGATTATATAAATAACACCTACACCACTACCGTATCTGTCGTATCCCAAACTGGACGAGAGGCCGAGTCAACACTGGATATACCACATATAGTGTTGTTAACATATTATAGTTCACTTTCTCTCATAAATACTTAAAACTGTAGTCAGTGATGAAAAATATAGAATATTTTAAATTGTACACACTAACTTATTATTTTTATCACGGAGCGTACTTAGCATATTCTTATATTTTCTAATTTAATAAAAATAACGGCCCGGCATGGCCAGGTGGTTTAGGTACTCGACTCGTAATCCGAGAGTCGCAGGCTCGAATCCCCGTCACACCAAAGATGATCGCCCTTTCAGTCGTGGGAACGTTATAATGTGACTGTCAATACCACTATTTGTTGGTAAAAGAGTAAGTAGCCTAAGAGTTGGCGGTGGGTGGTGATGACTAGCTGCCTTCCCTCCAGTCTTACACTGCAAAATTAGGGACGGCTAGCGCAGATAGTCCTCGTGTAGCTTTGCGTTAAATTAAAAAAAAACAATAAAATAATGAAATTATATCCTATTATTTTTTCTATTCTTGAATATTATGTCATAGGGTGATATTTTATATCAATCTTGAATACTCCCATAAGCCATCTTTCTGTACTCTTTATTGGATAATAACTTTACATTAATACATCTTTATTAAATTTATGTCGTATTAAAAGCCTTGAGTTTGCTTCTAATAACATAATATACACATATATTCAGAACAGTTATATTCATTGATAAATAAAGTTTAAATATAATTTAAAGTACTGATAAACGTTACGATACACATTGAAGTTCGAACTTAAAACCCGGTGGTTAAGGCGTTCGATTCACAACTTCGGGGTAGCAGATTCGAGTATTCTTCATCGTTTCATCCGTGGAGGCATAATAATGTTTATGTCTCCGGATTTACAACGCTAAAATCAGGGGTTCGATTCCCCTCGGTGGGCTGAGCAGATAGCCTTTGTGGCTTTGCTAAAAGAAAACACACAAACAGAAACACACATAATAATGTTACGGTCAATTTTACTATCCGTCGGTAACAGAGTAGCTAAGAGTTGGCGGTGGGTGATTTTGAATAGCTGCTTTCCTAGTAGTCTATCACTGCTAAATTAGGACCAGTTAATCCAGATAATCTTCGTGTAGGTTTGCACAAAATTGTAAATAAACCAAACCATTCGAATACAAAGAAAACAATCTGGTATTTGTTCTAAACTGGTAAAAAAGAATAACTTATACAAAATCAATAACATTGTTTGTTTTTTTTGAATTTCGCGTAGAGCTACACTAGGGCTAGTCGTTCCTAATTTAGTAGTGTGAGACAAGAGGGAAAGGAACTAGGCATCACCACCCACCACCAACTCATGGTTTACTATTTTTCCAACGAATAGTGGGATTAGAATGCCCTCACTGGTGAAAGGGCGAGCATGTTTTGTGTGATGGGGATTCTAACCTGCGACCTTCAGATTACGAGTTAAGCGCCTTAAACACCTGCCCATGCAGGTCCTAAATGTAGTTTTTTCTCCCTGACAGATAGGATGGTAGAAGATTTAGAACCTAGATTTCTCAAGCTCATGAGTTGTGGATAAGTTGAATGAGGAAGATCCACTAGGATTTTAACATCATTAACAATGGATAAATACGATAAATATTTAATGATTATTAACTTTTCAAAACACAAAAATAACCAGTGCTCTAGAGATCTACTAAACATATAGATATATTATTCAAATAATGCTAGCTGTGTTAATCACAATATTCTAGTTTCATCTACTACACGTGTACGCGTTGTAACGGATTTGCTAATGTCTATTAACATCAGTGTTTGCTGAAGTTAAATATATATCTAGAAATGCATGTGACTGATATTGTTAAATATATGCTGCAGAAGTCCCGTCTATTCTCTAAATTTGTAGAAGATTCTCGACTGTAAAACAATGTATGTTTTACGAAAGCACTGGTGTATCTTTGAATACTGAACTTTCGAGAACCTCGCCTAAGAAAGTCTTAATATTATTGGTTTATTACAGGTAGTATAATTTAAATCTCCTAAGCTATAACTGAGATAAACGCTTATTAATCGGAAAATTACAGATATTTGACCAAGAATGTTTGTAGATTTCGAACATTACAAACAATTTAAATTCAGTGAATTAGCTTTTGTCACAAGTATTTTTTCGAAAATACTGTTTAACTTCAGGTGAAAAAGTTACATATGAAGAAGCTAGCTAGCTTCCTTAAAAGTGACGTGTACCTGTGTATCAACGTGAAAGTAATTCGCTCATCGTGAACCGTCGATAAAACATTCAGTTTCATATTAGATAGAACACTTAATATTGTTTGTAAATTTGTAAACCTTTTCTGTATAAGTTACCATTTGTAATAACTATTTCTAATAACCATTATTATAAATTGTATTGTTGTTTGTATATTAAAATATATTTGTTTAAGAGAGAAAACTGTTTGCATCAATCTTGTTGGCAAATATCATAAATCTGATAGATATGGACGTTTCGTTAATTTCTAAAGTACAATTGAACGCAGCTCAGTCTGTTTGAATTCGTAATGCGTAACAATAAATCGAAGATTCTTCCGGGATAAATTATAATACGTAAAAATAATAAATTGGGGGGATTGTCCAGGATCTTAATCAGAGATAATATTTGTACTAAATTCAAATGTAATCATAATTCAATTTATATTTATTATGCCAACAAGATTAGATCATGTCTAATCTCAAGGATTACCTAAATTACACTCCTTCGAACAAAACGAAAGGTATAACAAAGGTGAATTGCTGAAAATTTCCAAAGTTTTAGAATTATAGGTTAAGAAAACAAAGAGATAAAATAAAGTAAAAAACGTATTATTGAAACATCAGTCAATGAGGATTTGCTGCATGAGGAAGCATTATGGGAATTCTCCAGTTTCTCCACTAGCCAAGAGATGAGTGAAAAAGAAAAGTTAGAAATCCAGTTAAAACTTAAACAAATCGAGTTTGAACAATCTCTTATCGAAGATGAAAAAAGAAAGTAAACGTCTCGAGGCCGAAAAAAAATTAGGTTGCAAGAAATAGAAATTAGAGTCACCTCAAACAGACCAAGCTAATATGACAACCTTGTATTCAATCGATATACTAAAATACCACCATTTTATGAGAATGAAGTTGATAAATATTTCAAATATTTTAAGAATGTTGCCCTAACAATAGAATGTCCCACCGGTAAACAGTCATTATTGTTACAAAGCACAAGATGCTTATGCAGAACTCTCTCGCTCAGGAAGTTTTTACCAACTATGATGAAGTTAAAGCAGCTATTTTCAAAGCATACGAGTTAATAACGAGGCTTATCGCTAAAAGTTTCGAGGTTATGGAAAGCAAGATATTCAAATTTATATAGAATTCTCTCACGAGAAAGATGTTTATTTTGATCGACGGTGTAATTCGAAACATATTGGCAACAATTTCACGAAATACACATCTAATCCAAATGATGATCTCAAGACTAACTTGGATGAAAAGAACCACTTGCTCCATCCAGTGATTACACTTTAATAGGTAAAACAAATTTTCATAAATAGAAACTCCTGCCATCTCAGCAAAAAAAACAAAACAGTACCTGTCAAATCCGCTAAAGTTGAGGACTCTCCTAAAAAAAAAATCCAACTTATCTAATTTGAAATCTTCTGAGAACCAGGATAAACATTCATCAAAATCATCAAGAACTGTCTGCCATTTTTTTAAAACCTCGATCTGTTGTGTCCGATTGTTGGTGTTTGAAAGAAATAATAGAAAAGGAGGCAACAACCGATGAGTTCATGTTAACATATAGTTTCACCAAATCACCTGATGTTGTTTATTTGGTCACTGATAAAAAGGCTGATGTAGTCATAGGAAAATTTAGACATTTTGTGTCTGTTGGTTCTGTGTCTTTGACAAATGATACTGCTAATATCATACTTATTGTATTTTCCATGATACTGGGGCAACTCATTCATTGTTGTTAGAATGTTAACTTCATTTAGATTCAGATTCCGTTATTGGTAAATCTGTTATTACTCAGGGTACTAACAGTGGCTTTGTTAATGTTCCTCTTCATAACGTTTGTTTAACATCAGACCTAGTTTCAGGACCATTTTGTGGTTGGAGTAAGACCTACTCTGCCAATTAAGGGTTGTTCGGAAACGATTTGACTGGTGGAAGAGTTCTTGATGAGCCAAAACTGATTAGCGAGTTGATCACTATTTTATCTAAAAATGATGTTATTGTTGAGAAAAATCCAGAGGTGTGTCCCTGATGGTTTAAGAAATTAAGCCAAAATCAAATAATAGACACACGATCAGAGGACAATATTACAGATTTTTCTCAGACATGTTTCGGATCTGACAGGGATCTTGTGAATAACTGTCTTACTGGCAGTTTCTTGGCAAGTGGCAATCATGGACGTAAAAGATCTGGTTCACCTCGTGATGTGCCGTTTGATAAAAGTTAAGAACTGAGAATAGGTTCCTCAGATTTCTTCATTATTTAAATATGCACCAATAAAAGATGCACTGGATGAAGATCCAAACGGTTACGTTTTTATAAATGGTGTGATCATGAAGAAATGGAAACCACCAGATGTGCCTTTTTGGAAGTTGGGCTATAATTTACCAAATAGTTGTTTCCAAAGTACATCATGCTAAAACATTAAAAGTTGTCCATGAACTCCCCATGGGAGGTCATTTAGATCTCAACAAGACATGTGACAAGATTATGAGACATTTCGTTTGGCCAACGTGAGGCAAGGTGTTTCTCAGTTTTTGCAAATGTTGCCATACCTGTCACTTGGTTAGAAAATATTACCCAAAAATTACCTTTTCTCTTTCGAACCTTATCCCAACTTGTAAAGTACCTTCTAGTCGTGTAATTGTTTACTGTGTTGGATCTTCATCAAAATAGATGGCATTTATATTGGCGTACTTTCACGTGTTATGTAATATTATGATCATAAGGTTATTTGTGTTGGTTGTGTTGTATACTGCTATAATTATTCAAGTTGTATAACTTTATTTAGTTGTATTATATTTAATGAATTATTCACACTGTATAAGTATATAAATAATATCTTAGTTACATATTTTCTAATGTCAATTTTTATTTCTCTAACGAGGAAATATTAACAGGTTTACCAATGTATATTTATTTCAATATCAACGTTTGTTTTATTTAAATATATATTTAGAAATGCATGTAACTACTAGTGCATCTTCCAGTATTGTTGCCAACAGAACTTTCAAGAACCTCACCCAAAACCTTTGTAAACCGACATGTCAAGAAACAGTTTTGTATTGTTGGTTTACTACAATTGGTACATTATGTAAATATAATACGTAGCATTTTGCCGAGTATACAAAAACGTATATTATTAAAACAGTGCTACTTGTGTTAATTACAATGTTCTAGTTCCAACTTCTCCACACATACTTATATTATTAAAACAGTGGTACTTGTGTTAATCACAATGTTCTAGTTCCAACTTCTCCACACATACTTATATTATTAAAAAAGTGGTACTTGTGTTAATCACAATGTTCTAGTTCCAACTTCTCCACACATGCTTATATTATTAAAAAAGTGGTACTTGTGTTAATCACAATGTTCTAGTTCCAACTTCTCCACGCATACTTATTAGGTTGAGGAATAATTCGTGAGCGTTTTTAAATAATTTCCTTCAAGCATTACATGCAAGACTATACAATACTTCAATGCATGAACACATTACACCCAAAACATTTATTATGATACTTTATTTCATGTAATACCTAGGTATATAGATTGAATTGTTGTAAACGAAATTGCAAGAAATTAAATGCGAAAAGCAGATAGTGTCGAAAATGCTCGAGTTTGTCCACTTGACATTCCATTTAATGAGCTGAAAATGAAAGCAAAAATTAAGGACATATGAAAATCAAACACACCATCTATTAGAGCAAAAAATTATCTACCAAATGACGTGAAATATTCTGCGATAGCGTTTCATTTATGAATATATTTTTTAACTTGGAAAAACGCTCACGAATTATTCCTCAACCCAATATGTTATTAAAACAGTGGTACTTGTGTTAATCACAATGTTCTAGCTCCAACTTCTCCACACATACTTATATTATTAAAACAGTGGTACTTGTGTTAATCACAATGTTCTAGTTCCAACTTCTCCACACATACTTATATTATTAAAACAGTGAAACTTGTGTTAATTACAATGTTCTAGCTCCAACTTCTCCACACATACTTATATTAATAAAACAGTGGTACTTGTGTAAATCACAATGTTCTAGTTCCAACTTCTCCACATATACTTATATTATGAAAACAGTGGTACTTGTGTTAATCACAATGTTCTAGTTCCAACTTCTCCACACATACTTATATTATTAAAACAGTGGTACTTGTGTTAATCACAATGTTCTAGCTCCAACTTCTCCACACATACTTATATTATTAAAACAGTGGTACTTGTGTTAATCACAATGTTCTAGTTCCAACTTCTCCACACATACTTATATTATTAAAACAGTGGTACTTGTGTTAATCAAAATGTTCTAGTTCCAACTTCTCCACACATGCTTATATTATTAAAACAGTGGTACTTGTGTTAATCACAATGTTCTAGCTCCAACTTCTCCACACATACTTATATTATTAAAACAGTGGTACTTGTGTTAATCAAAATGTTCTAGTTCCAACTTCTCCACACATACTTATATTATTAAAACAGTGGTACTTGTGTTAATCAAAATGTTCTAGTTCCAACTTCTCCACAAATGCTTATATTATTAAAACAGTGCTACTTGTGTTAATCACAATGTTCTAGTTCCAACTTCTCCACACATACTTATATTATTAAAACAGTGGTACTTGTGTTAATCACAATGTTCTAGCTCCAACTTCTCCACACATCCTTATATTATTAAAACAGTGGTACTTGTGTTAATCAAAATGTTCTAGTTCCAACTTCTCCACAAATGCTTATATTATTAAAACAGTGGTACTTGTGTTAATCACAATGTTCTAGTTCCAACTTCTCCACACATACTTATATTATTAAAACAGTGGTACTTGTGTTAATCACAATGTTCTAGTTCCAACTTCTCCACACATACTTATATTATTAAAACAGTGGTACTTGTGTTAATCACAATGTTCTAGTTCCAACTTCTCCGCACATACTTATATTATTAAAACAGTGGTACTTGTGTTAATCACAATGTTCTAGTTCCAACTTCTCCGCACATACTTATATTATTAAAACAGTGGTACTTGTGTTAATCACAATGTTCTAGTTCCAACTTCTCCACACATATTTATATTATTAAAACAGTGGTACTTGTGTTAATCACAATGTTCTAGTTCCAACTTCTCCACACATACTTATATTATTAAAACAGTGGTACTGGTGTTAATCACAATGTAAGATAGTCTTTCAACAACTCATTTATTGTTGTAAAAGATAAAATGTTGAAGTTTAAATCATTTTAGCTGAATTATTTAGCAGCGTCAACTTTGTTTATTAATATAAATACATTTTAAACATTTTTTTAATAATTTCAAAAGTTGAAACTTCAAATTCCTTCAGAATTAACACGAAGACATTTTAAGACAACAACTCACGACATGTATATCTTAATAGAAATATTGGATTGTTTTCTGTACTACAATCTTTCAACTTATAACACATTTTCAATATAAGTAGGGTTAGAAAGTACCCAGTTTAATTTATTACACTTCTAATAGCCAAGGAACATAAATTGCTGATTTGGCCAGATTTAGTTATTAGCCAAATTACACGAATATTTTGTCTTTAGTGTCACTAAGCGCAGCGGTGACAAGCATAAATATCACTAGATGACGTAACATTTATATTTTAAACAAGTGACCAATTTATCAGTTCTGGTAGATCTGGCTGTAGGCTAAAACGTGTCACAGAAAAAAAAAATGCAAACGTGCAATTTTCTAACATGACTAAAATTAATATAATCTTAATACAAACACATCAATTATTGATAATAAACTAATAGTAAAATAACAGGAAAAGAGTGCTCTCCACTAGAGGTCGTCTCAAAACGTAGAAGTGCTTTAAAAGTCCATGATTTAAAATAGTAATAAGAGGAAATTTTGTAGTTTTTAAATAATCTCTTAAAATTAATTTTAAAATCATTCTTTGTCCTTCATACTTTTAAAGTAATTTCTCGTTGTAATATAATAATATGGTTTTAGTGATTTTCCCTTATGTCTATGTTTGACCAACATTCCATTTATTTGTAACTTATTAACATAATTAAGTTTTAAAGTCAGTTGTCTAAAAGCACTATATATAGACTATTTGTAAGTGTGCTCTTATAATTACCAGTTTGTTACCATGGTTGTTGCGTGTGAACGTTATAAGCCACTCGAAAATCTTTTGACAGAATTGAGGCAAACTGTTTCGTATGTGATATTTAAGATGTATAAATTATTACTGTGATGGGACATTCTGAGGTTTTGGACTTAAAAAATAATAAATAATAATGATTTGTTTAAAATACCACCCCCGACACCACATGTATGTCTTGGAAACTAATAGTTGGAATTGTTTGCTGTTTTCTTCTCAACGATGTCATCCATTGTTCGAAAAACACAAATATACAACGTAGTGAAAATACTGTGGCAGCACTCGGACACAAGCCACAAATTCTTGGATTCACAGAATAACACATAACAAAATGAGCCACACCCAGTTCGATAATCAATATGCACAAAGTAAATCATTGTAGTTTATAATGTAAGAAACTATATCTCCGTGCTTTTGTTCGTAAACTTATAATTTTAGCTATTATTTTGCGTAGCATTCACAACAATGTATTTACTGTGACTTTATCACGAATTCAATCGAAAAATATCTGATAGAGATTAGAGGTAATGAAGAATCTACTTGAAACATTGAAGGGTTAGAGAAAATGAAGTATCTACTTGAAACATTGAAGGGTTAGAGATAATGAAGTATCTACTTGAAACATTGAAGGGTTAGAGATAATGAAAATTCTACTTGAAACATTGAAGTGTTATAGATAATGAAGAATATACTTATATCACTAAATGGTTGGCCCGGCATGGCCAAGCGCGTTAAGGCATGCGACTCGTAATGCTAGGGTCGCGGGTTCGCATCCCCGTCGCGTCAAACATGCTCGCCGTGGGGGCGTTATCATTTTACGGTTAATCCCACTATGCGTTGGTAAAAGAGTAGCCTAAGAGTTGGCGGTGGGTGGTGATGACTAGTTGCCTTCCCTCTAGTTTTACACTGCTAAATTAGGGACGGCTAGCACAGATAGCCCTCGAGTAAGTTTGTGCGAAATTCTAAAACAAACAAATAAAAACACAAAATTGAGTTTTGCACTATGATTTCTATTTGTAAAGTCATTATATGTGAATTTTGAATTTTTAAATTTTGTACTATTATCAAATTATTCATATTTTCCACCCCATATTTTTATTAAATACTATTCTATACTATTATTAATTTTTAGATATTTTTTTCGCCCTGTTTTATTAGTAACTCCTTAATATTTCGTCACACTGCACCGCTATTAAATTATTTATATTTTTGCATTCTGTACTACTATTAATTTTTTTTATATTTATCCACAAAGTTTGTATAAGGGGTGCCTGAGCTCCTCTAGCATGTTAAATAAATCGAGACAAGAAACACTCGTTTCAGAAAAAAAAAAAGACTATTAGCAACACTTATATTAAGTACCTAAAACATGGATAATCGGCTTTGTCTTCTAACATATAGACAAGACTCGCGAGTTATTTGTCTGACGTATTGCCCAGGGACTACCTCAAGACAGACTGAACATGTCTTCTGACTGCAACTATACATTTTTGTTTTGAAAATACGACTAATCCGTACTTATGTTTATTGCTTATTTCAAAGACTAAAAAAAAACAACGTAATGCATGTCTATATTTTTTATCTGTCCTAATCTTAGTATGTTGTGGGATTTTTCTACGCAAAATTTTAGAAAACGGATCTCACTCAGGAGTTTCGCAGGTTCATTATTGTATTATCATTAAAATAGTTATTTTCGAGTCAATAGCTGAATAACAAATTAACAATTGGTGCTGCTTAAATTCATTCAATACTTGCTATAATTATAAAATATGCTGTCCTGATGGCTTCATGGTTTTGTCCTTTTTCTAGTCGGACGTGTCCTATTCGCTAACGAGTGTGGCAGCGTTGTAGAGCTATGCTATTTAACATACTAAGCCTTTTTAACAGTAGAAAAATTATAAAAATGAGAGTCAATTCTGTTATTCGACTTAAATCTCTGAGTGTGTTTTTCTTATGGTCAGTAATTCTAAGTTAGCGACAATTGTACCGACATTGTCAGGATTTCTGACTTGACCGTTTAGGATTCACGTGTGGACAAGTTCAATCAAGCTATCAAGAAGACAAATCCTCATTTACGCACATTAACGATTACATGGGAGTCAGAATATTCTAAAACAGTAACCTTTGATGTTTACATGAGAGTCAGAATATAATAAAACAGTGACCTTTAATGTTTACATGGGAGTCAGAATATCCTAAAACAGTAACCTTTAATGTTTACATGGGAGTCAGAATATCCTAAAACAGTAACCTTTAATGTTTACATGGGAGTCAGAATATCCTAAAACAATAACTTTTAATGTTTACATGGGAGTCAGAATATCCTAAAACAGTAACCTTTAATGTTTACATGGGAGTCAGAATATCCTAAAACAATAACTTTTAATGTTTACATGGGAGTCAGAATATCCTAAAACAGTAACCTTTAATGTTTACATGGGAGTCAGAATATAATAAAACATTAACCTTTAATGTTTACATGGGAGTCAGAATATAATAAAACAGTAACCTTTAATGTTTACATGGGAGTCAGAATATAATAAAACAGTAACCTTTAATGTTTAAATGGGAGTCATAATATCCTAAAACAATAACTTTTAATGTTTACATGGGAGTCAGAATATCCTAAAACAGTAACCTTTAATGTTTACATGGGAGTCAGAATATAATAAAACATTAACCTTTAATGTTTACATGGGAGTCAGAATATAATAAAACAGTAACCTTTAATGTTTACATGGGAGTCAGAATATAATAAAACAGTAACCTTTAATGTTTAAATGGGAGTCATAATATCCTAAAACAATAACCTTTAATGTTTACATGGGAGTCAGAATATCCTAAAACAGTAACCTTTAATGTTTACATGGGAGTCAGAATATAATAAAACATTAACCTTTAATGTTTACATGGGAGTCAGAATATAATAAAACAGTAACCTTTAATGTTTAAATGGGAGTCATAATATCCTAAAACAATAACCTTTAATGTTTACATGGGAGTCAGAATATCCTAAAACAGTAACCTTTAATGTTTACATGGGAGTCAGAATATCCTAAAACAGTAACCTTTAATGTTTACATGGGAGTCAGAATATCCTAAAACAATAACTTTTAATGTTTACATGGGAGTCAGAATATCCTAAAACAGTAACCTTTAATGTGTACATGGGAGTCAGAATATCCTAAAACAATAACTTTTAATGTTTACATGGGAGTCAGAATATCCTAAAACAGTAACCTTTAATGTGTACATGGGAGTCAGAATATAATAAAACATTAACCTTTAATGTTTACATGGGAGTCAGAATATAATAAAACAGTAACCTTTAATGTTTACATGGGAGTCAGAATATCCTAAAACAATAACTTTTAATGTTTACATGGGAGTCAGAATATCCTAAAACAGTAACCTTTAATGTGTACATGGGAGTCATAATATCCTAAAACAATAACCTCTAATGTTTACATGGGAGTCAGAATATAATAAAACAATAACTTTTAATGTTTACATGGGAGTCAGAATATCCTAAAACAGTAACCTTTAATGTTTACATGGGAGTCAGAATATAATAAAACATTAACCTTTAATGTTTACATGGGAGTCAGAATATAATAAAACAGTAACCTTTAATGTTTACATGGGAGTCAGAATATAATAAAACAGTAACCTTTAATGTTTAAATGGGAGTCATAATATCCTAAAACAATAACCTTTAATGTTTACATGGGAGTCAGAATATCCTAAAACAGTAACCTTTAATGTTTACATGGGAGTCAGAATATCCTAAAACAGTAACCTTTAATGTTTACATGGGAGTCAGAATATCCTAAAACAATAACTTTTAATGTTTACATGGGAGTCAGAATATCCTAAAACAGTAACCTTTAATGTGTACATGGGAGTCAGAATATCCTAAAACAATAACTTTTAATGTTTACATGGGAGTCAGAATATCCTAAAACAGTAACCTTTAATGTGTACATGGGAGTCAGAATATCCTAAAACAGTAACCTTTAATGTTTACATGGGAGTCAGAATATAATAAAACAGTAACCGTTAATGTTTACATGGGAGTCAGAATATCCTAAAACAGTAACCTTTAATGTTTACATGGGAGTCAGAATATAATAAAACAGTAACCTTTAATGTTTACATGGGAGTCAGAATATAATAAAACATTAACCTTTAATGTTTACATGGGAGTCAGAATATAATAAAACAGTAACCTTTAATGTTTACATGGGAGTCAGAATATCCTAAAACAATAACTTTTAATGTTTACATGGGAGTCATAATATCCTAAAACAATAACCTTTAATGTTTACATGGGAGTCAGAATATCCTAAAACAGTGAGCTTTAATGTTTATACTGTTTCAGGATGACCTGAAACTGTAACCTCCTAAATCAAGCTATACCCGATGGACCATATATCAGCGTGTTTAGTTTATATACTGATTTCCTTTCAACATGGTGATAGAATTTATCAAGTGTCTGTGGCGGGTGTTGTTGACTAGCTAAGTTCATTTTCTCGTATATCAGCTCAAAATTAGGGTCGGTTACGTACAGATAACTCTTTCAGTAATTTGGTTCGAAAATTCTGAACCATACCTAACATGATAAACTCAGAATGCGTTAATCACGAATATGGTAAAATTCACAAGTAGTTCATTAGAGTTATCCAATAGATATCGTGACTAGCAGTAGAAAAAGCAACCGGTTTCAATAGTATTGAAAATAAGTCGTGTCTTTACAAAAGGAACTCGTCTGTAGATATGGAAACGGTTTTAGATGAAATATTAATCAGCGGGTGTCAAACGTATCTATCTTTAAAAATAAAACTGATTTCGATGTTAGATTATAACTTTCAAAGGTTGATAATCAGGTCAACCGAACCGCGTATTAACCGTTACCAGGAAGAAAAAGGCACAAGTTATTGGGTTTTTTAGTTTTGTCTTTGCTATTGGTCGAATGTGTGTTATTGTCTGGCGGCGGCCGGTTATACCTGTCCCCTTGAACGGGTCTCGCATTTTTTAGCTGTAGACGAGTTATAAAATTTTTTAATCATTTGTGATGCTCGATTTAAAGCCCATGTGGTGGCATGTGGCTTGAGTAATACAAAATTAGGGAAGGCCATACCAGAGCCACAGAAATAACTGGACTGACCGCTGAGACAACACTTGTGTTGTTTTCTGGTTATAATTTCCAATTTGTTCCTGTTATTCGTGTATTATTTCTTGCGTATAACACAACAGTAACGAAATATCAATTTGACTTAGCTTATTCATACAGAATTCCTCGTGATCTGATTACATAAGTGCAATAAAAGTCGCGGTAATGTGTGTCTGGCGTTTCGAGAGACAAAGCGTTCTTTCTTTCACTTTTATTGTATACTGATCACGCAGCTTTGTTGTTATAACTTGTTATTTTTAATATTCTGGTCATTATTTTGCTGAATTTTACTAGAGAGCAGACGAATGATTCGAGTAGTAATCATGAATTTTTGTGTGTTTTACCTTTTGCTCAAAGCTACACGAGGGCTATCTGCGCTAGCCATCCCTATTCTTGCAGTGAAAGACTAGAGGGAAGGCAGCTAGTCATTATCACCAACCGCCAACTCTTGGACTACTCTTTTACCAATGAATACTGGGTCTGATCTTCACATTATAACGTCCCAACGGCTGAAAGGGCTAGCGTGTTTGGTGGGACGGTGATTCGAACCAGCTACCTCAACTTAGGAGTCGAGCGCTCTAGATATGCCAAACTATTAGTACAGGGAGCCCATTTTGTAGCTTTGTGTTTAATTACAAAAAAAAAAAGAAACATCTGACAGTGTTTTCATTTGCTTTATAATTAACATGTTGGATGCCACTAAACACACAACGCAGAATTAAAACTTTTAGTTTCTCAATAATAAACGTCAGACAAGATAAAGAAAACTCTGCGAGACAAAAAGTAGTTTTGTCTTCTTTTATTCGAATAGATGCACGTGGTCGCACGCTATTCATCTTTTCATTAATCTACATAGGAAATGAACAAATTCCACTGATTCAGTTGGAGACAAAATAATTTTAAAACGTGATTTTTTTTTTACGTGCAACCAATGAGCTTCGAGTAACGTAGTAATCTTGTCTACGTAATAGTCTTAGTCAAGTTGAAAGGTAAAGTTAGTGATGTGTAAAGTAATTAAATTGCATTACATTGCAAATACAACGCTGGTTATTTCATGTCATGTAAAAGTTAATTTTAGAATGACTTAAAATAGATATCCTTAGAGCAAGCACGTTTTTTACATCTTTCTGAAACGGTACCTTTCACCTTGAGCTTTCCAAGAATAATTATTATTGACTATGGTGAAGGCTGGCTTTTTGGAAAGTGAACTAAATTCGTATCAGGGCTACATGCTCTAATAAGTGGCGTTATTGACAGGGGTTGACTTTTGGGCAAGTGGCGCTCTATGTGGCATTTTATATTTGTTTTGCCCACCCTAGCGACGCGCCCGGCATGGCCAGGTTGGTTAAGGCGATCGATTCGCAATCTCAGGGTCGCGGGTTCGAATCCCCATCGTACCAAACATGCTCGCCCTCCCAGCCGTGCAGGTGTTATAATGTGTTAGATCAATCCCACTGTTCGTTGGTAAAAGAGTAGCCCAAGAGTTGGCGGTGGTTGGTGATGATTAGCTGCCTTCCCTTTAGTACTACACTGCATAATTAGGGATGGCTAGCGCAGATAGCCCTCGTGTAGCTTTACGCGAAATTAAAACCAAACTAAACAAACCCACCCTAGCGGAGCATGCTTCATATCTCAAGCGCCGAAGTAATAAGAAAATACCAGTTGTGGCTTCTCATGCGTAGCTATTTCCATCGTGATGAATTTTCCAAATTAAGTGTAAATATATACATATATATATACCCCTATTATTATATCTTTTTATCTTATCTTCTATCCGACCAATGGCAGTTTATCAACTGGTGTATACAGCAGAATATCTTTGTGCTTATTCAGTTCTAGTTTTCTTTTATTTAATTTTTTTATTCTTTTATTTTAAAATAATAACCTTTGACTTTAAATAAGTAAGTCGTTCACATTGATTAAAAGCAGACGAGATGAAATACTTGTTTTGCCTGCACCAATTAAAAGCAACAATAATTCGTAATTCAATATATAAAAATTGATTTTCATTGAAATATCAAATATAACACGTAGATAAGCAGAAACTGTTGAGCCTACCCCCTCACACACACACAAAAAAAAACAGTTACAATGGAAAGATTCATTCGATTTTTTTGTATACATTCTCAGATATTTCATTAATCTCTGATTCCACAAAGTGTTCATCTATTAATCTTTAAAATCGTTGCGTTCATTGTCACTAATCGCAACTTTCAAATAGGTGGCGCTATTTATTCTTAACTTCGTTATTTGAAGTGAAGACAATTAACGAAACTAGACTAATGTATAAAGTTCTAAATTCTATTGAAGCTCCACCTGCATGTTTGAATTTGTATTAAAAATTGAGAATATTTTTAATTTGGTTATTCCTTCTTCCGTCCCAGTAGTTCAGTAGTTACCACCAGAGCTTATGATACTAGAAACCGGATTTCGATACTCGCGGGGAACTAAGAACAGGTATTATGTTGTTGTTTGTTGTTGAAATTCGCGCAAAGCTACACGAGGGCTATCTGTGCTAGCCGTCCCTAATTTAGCAATGTAAGACTAGAGGGAAGGCAGCTAGTCATCATCATCCACCACCAACTCTTAGGCTACTCTTTTACCAACGAATAGTGGGATTGATCGTACCATTATATCGCTCCCACGGCTAAAGGGGCCAGCATATTTGGTGTGACGAGGATTCGAACCGGCAACCTTCGGATTGCAAGCTGAGTGCCTTAACCATCGGGCTATGCCGGGTCTTCAACATTGTTAACTCAGATAGTATATTGTTAGCTCAGAACTGATAGTATATTGTTGGCTTATAACAAATTGTATATTGTTTTACGGGTTTGTGCTTAACTACAGCAGCTTTTAATCTGGTTGACATTGAAACTATCTTTCCCGCCAACTCTTATAAAACTAAACTTTCCTTGACCAAACGGATGCATAGATTTCGTTCGGTTTTTGGACAGGTAAGCAACTAAGTTGATTAACTAATATGGTTTTCGTATCTCGTTAAATGAATAATAAATACATTCTGGTTAAATTACAGCCGAAAAATAAATAAGCCGTTTTTACAGGTTTTATATCTTCTACTTTATAGTGATGAGCATCTTCAACATTAACCTGGTGTATCCTAGTGGTTAAAGTGCCCAACTAAGAATCAGAGAGTCCATGGTTTGCATCTCACACTCCTACCGAAGAGTTTCATAAGATACATTTTGTGTAGCGTTGATACTTATAACCCAGTACAACTCAAAAGTATTTTAAAATGTACAAATAATACACTGCGTAACAAACATTATGTTACACCAGCGTTATAACACCTAAAACTAGTTTGTGCATCTCCGGAGCTGTAATATTGAGAAATAGCTTAAAAGTCTCTATACAACACAAAGCTAGCCAATGGACTGTCTGCGTTCTATCTCTGGTTAGCTGGAGAACTTAAGGTTGTGAATATAAATAACTACTTTGGGTTTTAGTTGATGAAAATTCTTTGCTGTTCTCAAAGTTATTTGCATTTTCTGTGATAAACAAAACATCCTTTTACGATATATCAAAAAGAACCACGAATCAATTCCAGGGAAGATTATCCCAAAAACAAACATCGCCACACTGATATAGTGTGATCAAACAAATACAAACATACTGCAAGATTACACTCTGAATGTGTGACGTAATTTCTACCCACGAAGACATAGCAGTTCAGATCGTGATTCATATTATAATATACAGGTTTTTAAATGTATACATTTTACGTGATTAAGAGTTATATTCAATGACATCTAAGTTTAAACTTTACGTACTTCTGAAACATGTTTGTTTGAACTCTGGTATCAAGACTAAGTGATGCTGAACAGTTAATTAAAGGTATGGTGTTTAGGAACTGTGGTGTCGTGATACACAATACGTGAATAAGTTGATTTGAAGGTTGCCTAATCTTTTGTGTACGCAAAACACGTTAAAGTCTCGGTTAAAATGTCAAATTGGAAACGATACAAGAGGAAATCCTGAAATTTTACTCATTGTATTACTCCGCGTAATTTCGTCACGAATGGAGCCATATTTGTTTTGTTGCTTCAAGAGAACAGCCAGTAAAACCATCTTTATATAGGTTTAACCTGACGAAAAATTCATACCCTTTGAAAACACGAAGTATTTCTGCCTTGGTGGTTTCGTAGACATGTGTTCGAGGTTGTACGTAATTTAAACCATTTTCCCAATAGACGTTCCGGAACGTGAGGGTTAAGTAGATAAATGTCTATTAGTAAGTTCGTTTTTGTTTTGAATTTCACGCATAGCTACACGAGGGCTATCTGCTCCAACTGTCCCTAATTTAGCAGTGTAAGACTATAGAGAGGCAGCTAGTCATCACCCCCACCGTCAACTCTTAAGTTACTCTTTTACCAACGAATAGTGGGATTGATTGTTGCGTTTTAACACTCACACGGCTGATAGAGCTAGTATGTTTGTTATGAAGGGGATTCGAACCCGCAACCCTCAGATTACGAGTCGAACGCCTTAACCACCTGGCTGTGCTGGGCCTAATAAATAAATAAACCAACAATGTTTAAGTGATTTCGAACAAGGTTCAGCCTGTCGAAGCAGGATTTAAGCCCATACCTTGTTCGAAATCATTTAAACAATGACTCGATGTTTTTGAATTTCGAGCAAAGCTACACGAGGGCTATCTGCGCTAGCCGTCCCTAATTCAGCGAGTAAGACTAGAGGGATGGCAGCTAATCATCACCACCCACCGTCAACTCTTGAGTTACTATTTTACCAACGAATAGTGGAATTGACAGCTGTATGTTATAACGCCCCCACGGCTGAAAGGGCGAAGATGTTTGGTGTGACGGGATTAGCGAGTTGAGCGCTCTGACCAGCTGT
Organism: Tachypleus tridentatus; assembly: GCF_004210375.1. Classification (NCBI taxonomy): domain Eukaryota; kingdom Metazoa; phylum Arthropoda; class Merostomata; order Xiphosura; family Limulidae; genus Tachypleus; species Tachypleus tridentatus. The sequence continues at coordinate 55,277,418 of NC_134832.1, read as the reverse complement.
CCGTGCAGAGCCGAGTAGTTTGTTCTTAAACCTTTAAACATCACAAAGTAAGTAGATTTATTTTGTTTGTTTTTATAGAGCAGAGACACATTGGGCTATCTGCTGTGTACACCTCGGAGACTCAGATCCTGGATTTTAGCGTTGTAAGTCTGTTAACTTCCCTGTAGACATGTAGGAATAAACAGAGCAATCTTGAAAGAGGTCTTTCCCTCTCTGTTTCATTTACATATTTGTTCTTTCTTGATAACCAAAAACCAACCTGAAATAAAAATGTATTCCAGAACCAGCAGTTCTAAGATGCATGTTCGTTCTTTGTCTTAAAAATTGTTCGAGCTAATGAAACGTTTAATATAATGAACGTTGGTTTTATTTCCTGCAACCAGTATCTTCTATCATCGACGTTTCAAAATTATCTGTTGCATACCTTATAGAACATATAAAATGTGTCTAATTGCTATGCTGCTATGCCACTGAAGGATAAGCAGATATTTTGGCTTGCTGAAACAAAAACTATGCTTTAAATGCGCGAAAAACAACAACCCAACAACAAATGTATATGTGATGTGTGGCTTTATTACACGTTTAAATGTTACTTGTAAAATTTCGTGTTATTGTTGTTGTAGTTTGTTTGTTTCTACACGTAAAATACAAGAGAAAGCCTTCCTGAAGTATAGTTGAAACTTACATTACATAATCAGATATGTGGTTATCACTGATGCAAGTAAAGCCGCCATGTTTTGTGTGTGTGTGTGTGAAAACAAAATGCAAAAGTAACAAAAACCGGTTTTCATTTCGTTTTCTGCTATGACAAACAAAGAAAAATTTCACTAACGTACTTGAACTCAAACGTTTATTTTCTTTAAATGTTTTTTTTGTATTTCACTTCCAAAGAGACTACCACCATTAATAAAACAGAATGACCTCTGAAGTGAAAAACAGTTCTTAATGAATACCATTTGCAGAATTATTCTGGAGACGACAAAATCTGGCAAACGTCCAAAAAATCACTGCTTTCTCGATACTGAACATCTCAGAAAAACATGTCAAATCGTGGTAGTGTTAAAGAAAGCTTATTTAGCAAGCTTTTCTCCAGAGTGTCACTGACACTAACTGGTTAACAGAATTGTATTCATGTTCGGTCGAAAGTTAAACATAGCATTATCAAACCTTTAGAAGTGGTGTTATAACTTATCGAAAAAATCGTTTTAAAATTAATGTGTTTTTTTTAAAGCGGGCCCCCTCGCTAGTACAGCGGTAAGTCTACGAATTTACAACGCTAAAATCAGGGTTCGATTCCTCTCGGTGGGCTCAGCCCGATGTGGCTTTACTATAAGAAAACACACAGGCGCTTTTAAAGAGTGTGTGTGTGTGTAATTTGAGATGTTTTCACAATGAGTAGAAGTGCTCTTTAATTCATTAAAAACATTTTAAAATTAATATTCCTTAAAAAATAATGTGTATAATTTAATGTTGAGATAATAACACAACAAAACACGGATTGAAATACAGTAAAATGTGTACGCTTTGTTTCATGCTGAATATAATTGATTCTAATATGAATATATTATTTAGGTATGTATAACAGCGCTTTAGTAAAGGCACACGAAATAAAATACATATTTTTTCGTTATATTTTTAATCAAAGTAGGCATTTTAAAGGTGAAATAATAAGGTCTTCTGATTCTATAGTTTTTGACTTGGGGTAACATTTCTGAAGCAACAACAGTACGTAATTTAAACCATTTTCCCAATAGACGTTCCGGAACGTGAGGGTTAAGTAGATAAATGTCTATTAGTAAGTTCGTTTTTGTTTTGAATTTCGCACAAAGCTACACGAGATCTATTTTCACCAGCCGTCTCTATTTTAGCAGTCTAAGACTGGAGGAAAGGAAGCTAGTCATCACCACCCTCCGCCAACTCTTGGGCTACTCTTTTACCAACGAATGGTAAGAATAAACGTCACATTATAACGCCCTCTCGGCTGAATGGGCGAGCATGTTTAGTGTGACGGGGGTTCGAACCACGACCCTTAGATTACGAGTCGAAAGCCTTAACTCACCTGGCCATGCCGGCCCCAACATGAAAGTGTAAGTTTAACCTTGAGAGTAAACTCTGAAATGTCGTTCTAGTCAAACTCCAAAAGATAAGGATTTCATAATAGTCCTAGTCCTAAAATACGCGATAGTTGTTAATAGAATCAAAATAGCATTCCTTGAAATAAAATCACTGACGAAAACTAGGTATGTTCTAGTTCTTGTTCTATATATCTAATACATCTTGTGTTGTCGGTAGCCATTAGATTCATTTGCCTGAGAAACCTTATGTAGAGAAAAAAAAAAAAAGATCGTATATCCGAGTTATTTTTTACTGAAGTTTCGTTTGTGACAAAGAAAGTTGAGAATGCTGGCATCTCGTGATTAGCGGAAGTAATACGTATGTGATGGTTGTACTTCCTGCAGAATTAGCGATTGTTTGGTTTCTTTTGAATATCGCGCAAAACTACTCTAGAGTTGTTGTTGTTGTTGTTTGGAATTTCGCACAAAGCTACTCGAGGACTATCTCTGCTAGCCGTCCCTAATTTAGCAGTGTAAGACTGAAGAGAAGGCAGCTAGTGACCACTACCCATCGCCAACTCTTGGACTACTCTTTTATTAACGAATAGTGGGATTGATTGTCACTTATAAGGCCCCCACTGTTGAAAGGGCAAGGGTGTTTGGTGTGACGGAAATTCGAACCCACGAACCCCCCTCAGAATGCGAGTCGAATACCTTGACCACCTGGCCATGCCAAGCCAGTGAAATTGATCGTCACATTATAACGCCCCACGGCTGAAATGGCGAACATGTTTGGTGCGACGAGAATTCGAACCCGCGACCCTCGGATTAGGAGTCGAGGGCTTTAACCACCTGGCCGTGCCAGGCCCGTATTAGCGACGAATCATCTCTGAGTTATAGCTCTTATCAGGTCAGTTGCACTAACTACGAACTGAAGGTTATATTTTAGAGTGAATATTCGAGGTCAGACGGTTATGTGGAAAATTTTGAATTACGATGCACTAAACAGAGAAATAAAATTTGATTTCGAATCGTGTAAACAAAGAAAAACAGAATCTTACATCACACTAGTTTTGAAACAATGGAAAACGGGGTACGTTATCAGGTTACATTCGTACAATAAAACTCATAACAAGCGTGAAAATGGGAAAGATAGATAAAATTCGAACACTTGAATCACTGAAATGTTAAACTATACGAAAAACTTATACACGTATAAAACACTCATGGCAGGGTTACTAAAATCATTTGCCATTGTCCAGAATTTTAACATCTCACCAGAGAGAAGCCAGTCAATAGCACCTTACCACCCATCATTCAAACTAAAATATTGATTGTTACCATTATAACGCATCTACAGCGCGGAAAATATTTTGAGATATTGCAAAGATTCGCCAACTTCGAAATCCACAGCTGTTCAAAGGGCAAACTTGCGCCCCTAATATTGTAAATACTGCATGATACGGCGTTATTTTTTATAAATGAATATCTTTACAATATTATTTAAAAAACTTAAAATATTAGATTCAAACAGTCGTTAAGAAATTATAAATGAATTCTACTTCTTTTTATTGCACCTTTTTGGTGGGTTTTTTTTTATGCAAGTCTACCTAATGGATTATTAAACCTGTGATTTTTAAGTTTTAAATCAGTAAACACACCACTGACCCACCGGAGAACTCTCGCGCTAAACAGCAGCCTCCATATCCTAAGGCCTGACATGGCCAAGTGGTTAGGGCGCTCAACTCCTAATGCGAGGGTCGCTGGTTCGAATTCCCGTCGCACCAAACATGCTCGCCCTTTCAACCGTGGGGACGTTATAAGTTACGATTAATCCCACTATTCGTTGATAAAAGAGTAGCCCAAGAGTTGACGGTGAGTGGTGATGACTAACTTCCTTCCCTCTAGTCTTACACTGCTAAATTAGGGACGGCTAGCGCAGATAGCCCTCGAGTAGCTTTGTGCGAAATTTGAAACGAACTAACAACACAAATGATTGAAAAACAAAAAAAAAATGAAAGTATTGGTAGAGCCTATTTTCTGTGCAAAAGTCGCAGCATTAATAGAGCTTGTATTCTGTAAAAACAACAACAACAAACCTTTTCGTAGTACTGATAGAGATTTCTATCTGCGTAAAAAATCTTAAGTACTGATAGAGCCTGCATTCCGTGCAAAAACAAAATTCGGAAGTATTGATAGAGCCTGCTTTTTGTTAAAACAAGTTCAATGATTACTGTTAAATCTACACGATCAAAAAACTCATGTGGTTAAATAAAAGAGTTTTTTGCAGCTTTCGTGAATAGATTCTGCCTAATGTTGAAAGCTTAAAGTTTTCACGAACGATCTAAACTTGTAACCTGGGTAGTTTCAAGAAAAGCGCTTTTAAAAACACATAAACTTTACTTATATGTGCATGCTTGTGTTTCATGGAATTCCAGAATATTTTAAGAAATCGTCTATTTTTTTAACTTGTTGCTCTAAATTTTGCGCAAAGCTACACAAGGACTATTCGTCCCTAATTTAGCAGTGTAAGACTAGAGAAAAGCAGCTAGTCATCACCACTCACCACCAATTCTTGGGCTACTCTTTACCAACGAAAAGTGGGATTGTTTGTCCCAGTTTAACACCCCCACGACTGAAAGGGCGAGCGTGTTTGGTGTTACGGGGATTCGAACACACGACCCTCAGATTACGAATCAAGTGCCTTAAACCACCTGGCCATGCCGGGCCTAGCTTGTTGGACTTTATCCTAATATTTTGAATATTTGAGTTTTGATCGTGTTTGATATAAATATAATCTTTTTGTTTTTCATCCGTTATTTCTTACAGTAATGACAGTAAAACTTGTAGTAATATTCTCGAAATTTAACACAGATACCATCACGATACACAAATGAGTGGGCAAGCTCCAAAGCGTGTTGGAAACACAATATAAGCCTTTTTATTATTACCACCAACGTGTCTTTCTAAATTAAGGGGAAATTTGACACTATGTTAATTATTATTTCACTTGTTTAATGACCTTAAATGTTAGCTTCAAGACAGATCGTTTAATCTCATTAGTCTTAACTGGGGGGGAATAAAAATTCTACCTCAAATCTTCATTTCCTTTCTCCCATAATTCATATTGATAAGTCTCCATGGAAATCTCATAACGGGCGTGTTTAACCTTTCAGACGCATATAGCTTGTCATTAGAGCAGCCCAAAAAATATACGTTTATTTGATAGCAATTGATTTCTCCTGTTCATTACGCAGTGCCCTTAATAATGTGAAATACTGTCAGTTATTACTTAGTAATAGGAAGAGAGCACCTCAATGCTGCGTGGTACTTTGGTTTCCCTTACCAGTATGTAATGTATGTTTGATAAAGACCGTATATAACTCTAACATTAATGCGTGTAACATTTTGAGGCTCTAGAAAAGAAAAAAAAAAGTGGAAAAAACAGATATGTGATAAGAGCATCTTTGAATTAGTTTGTTTTTTCCATACTAATGATAAGTAGAAATTTTTCTTTATGGGAATGTTGAAGGTCTGCCTTTGGGTCTGTAAGGAAAAAAAAAACCCAGCAAAATAAAATGAATAAACCGAATTTTAAGTGTATTACTAGTTTCGTTAACCGACCACAACTTACACTTGAGCGAACAGAACCGAAGATATAGGATAAAGAAATCTGATAAGATAAAAAAAATGATTTGCAGTATTTTAAAACGAACTAACAACTTAAATTCAGTTATTCATTTTACATTGATCAACTCTGGTAAATACAAAGCTAGAAGCCTAAACAAATACTGTGAATAAAGTCGGGAAGGGCAGAAGTATTCCTCATCAGTATAAAGTTGGCTAAAGCGTTTTACTAACACGATAGAAGAGTTTTCTGTCTCCAGGCTTTTGTTTATAACTCAATAAAAATACCATATTTTTATTCTCTTCTGCTTTGTTTTGTATATTAACTAAATTACACAAACGAACCTTTTCTAACTGTAAAGTTGAAACCGCTTGTAACCTTTGACCCAAATGTCATAAAATACGGTAAAAATCTGAATATTTATTACCTGAATCAATAATTATCGCATGGCGAGTTATTCAGGCTGTTTCAGTGATTTTGATAGCATGTTATAAGTCTATTCAATTAGTGAGTGAACCGGAATAAGCCACAAGTCATTTGTTTCAATTTTTAACTAACTTCATTTCAATTTAATAGTCAAAAGTGTTTGATACTTAAAGATATATACGCATTTGAAATGACTTTGCTTCGTCTTGCATTTCGTATATTGTGTTTCAGAGATTCATTCGAAAAGTACAAAGATACGCGCTTTTAAACCCACTCAGTATATTTCCAAATCCAATTGATGAATCTAACGGTGACTACACCTGGTGAATAATTACAAAATTATACCAAAACCTTTAACTATTCACAGTGTTCAACAATATTATGCAAGGCAAACTTCTATGACTTTAAAATACGGGAGAAATGAACTTAACTAATGAGGAACTATCAGTGAAGTCTGAATCCCTGGAAATTTAAATAACAAATGTATTTTTCATAAAAAAATCTGATTAACGAACAGATTCACAACATAACTTCAACAGTGGATGTCTCATCCACGAGTCTAAATGTTAGCCACCTAGTGGTATGTCAGTGGACTTATACTGCTATAAGTCGGTTTTCGATACCCTTGATGGGCAGAAATCAGATATTTCTTTGTGCTTGTTCCTTATAACAAAGCCACAGAGGGCTAGCTGCCAAGTCTACCGAGGGGAATTGAACCCCTGATTTTAATATTGTAAATCCGTGGACTTACCGCTGTACTAGCGGGAAACAGTTCTTTCTGTAGCTTTGTGCTTAATAACAAACAAACAAACAAACAAACAAACCAACCAAACAACCAACCAAGTCGTTGATATTCGACCTTCAGAAAATTCCAAATCTATCCTCTGTTGTTTTTATATCTGTTATATATATTACAGCTTGAATACATTGTGAGATGCTAATAAGATACCTCCTCAGCCTTAAATGTCCCCAACATATAAAAATTCATTTTTAAACTATACAAATTACTTTGAGTGGTTCAAATCCTTTATTATTATTAATAGTATTTTAATTAACTTAATTCGGTGCACAATAAAGCTCGAAGACTGTGCTGTAACTTTTCATTTTGGCAAAAACATCATAAAAACCTCGTTAAATAAATTGGAATTACTATACGACCTCAGATGCTTACATTACTGTATGAATGTAAATACGTTATTTTCTAGCCGTTCTAAACTTTGAATTATCTAGAGACCAGAAGAAGACTCTAAAACACAAAAGAGACAGTTAATATAAACAGCTCTTATTGACAAGGTTTTATACTTAAGACGATGAGGCAACCATTTATCGATTGGTCTTACATAGCAATTTAACACGAGAAAGGTCTTACGGTCGTCAAATCCACACGACATTTTGTATTCCATTAGTTTCACATCATGGAAAAATTGCAAGCAATAATTTACTTTTAGAGAAAATTTAGAAGCTTAAACCTTAAACAGGATTCGATCTAAAATAATGTCAACAGCGAGCAGCAACAGAGAGATAGATCGAACTATGCACTGATTACTGGTTTCACACACGCTATCATGATCTAATCACGTTTATCGAATGTCGTTTAAATTTTCTGTAGTAAATCGAGGACTGAATCGAAACGCTCGTGATGAAAAGAGTGAACACACTTCACCAAAGAAAATGTAATCGCGAAATAAATGTGACGATAACCCAATCAAATAAAGGTATTGATTAATATAAAAATGAAATACAAAAGATATGACTGAGTCGAAGTCAATTGGTTTAAAAGATCTTCCCCAACGCTATGTCTGCATACTCACTACTCTAGAAACCGGATGTCGATTCCCCTGGTGGACAGAGCACAAATCGCCCGTTGTGTAGCTTTGTGCTTAATTTCAAATGAACAAACGTTTATAAAAAAGAACGCCCTTTACTATTGGAAAATGAATTATTAATATCTATATAGACGTATTTTAGTTTATTCAGATATAAAAAAATAGGTTCTGTAGCCGTTGTTCTAGGCAGAACATTTCAGTAATAAAATATTGTACTTCATTAATACAGCTGGTGCAAGAAAAATATGTTAGTCAGTTTTTTTTATTTGGTAAATGTACTCACATAGAAACCCCAAAGGCGGTCAGGGCCCGGCATAGTCAAGGGCTATGATATTCGACCTTCAGAAAATTCCAAATCTATCCTCTGTTGTTTTTATATCTGTTATATATATTACAGCTTGAATACATTGTGAGATGCTAATAAGATACCTCCTCAGCCTTAAATGTCTCCAACATATAAAAATTCATTTTTATGATTATTTGTAATGTGATTGTCAATTCCACTATTCGTTGGTAAAATAGTAGCCCAAGAGTTGGCGGTGGGTGGCGATGACTAGCTGCCTTACCTCTAGTCTTACACCCCAAAACTAGGGACGGCTAGCGCAGATAGCTCTCGAGTTGCTTTGCACGAAATTCAAAAACAAACAAAAAAATCAAAGGCAGTTTATTGAATTTCATCAAAATAATGAGAATTGTCTATTCTTTTGGTAAATTCTAAAGTCTAACTTATAAAAGGCATTTTGCCAAAATTGCCCCAAAATTTACAGAGTTCTGAAAACTAATGTTTATCACGAAACCAAATAAATGTTTTATTTTCAAATAAAAAAAATAGAAAATAAACTTATTATCTTTAAAGGTTAAAAGATTGGATAAAATGCAAAAAAATAATAATAATTACCACTGGACCAAAAATGGAATTTACAAAATATCTACGAAAGCAAATGTTAGACATATTGAAACAATTTTATGAAAGTATGTGAGAGTTTGTTTGTTCAATTTCTCACAAACTACTCGAGGGCTACCTGTCCCAAATTCAGCAGTGTACGACTAGAGGGAAGGCAGCTAGACATCACCACCCACCGCCAACTGTTGAGCTACTCTTTTACCAACAAATAGTGGGATTTACCGTCATATTATAACGACCCCACGGCTGAAAGGGCGAACATGTTTGGTGCGATCGTGATTCGAACCCGCGACCCTCAGATTACGAGTCGCACGCCTTAACACGAAAGAGATTAAAACACAAATTTGTGCTCAGCGTACTGTTTCAAATAACAATATACATAAAATAATGTAGGTTATCCTTATCCTTCAGAATAAATATAAAAGGATAAATGAATGGTATTTCTATCTTTGAGAAAATACAGTAAAAAAAATTATGAAATTGATGAGAATATATAGAAAAAAATCGAGGTTATTTTTACACTTATAAGATATTGGTTACTTGTCTTCGATACAACTTTTCCATGTAACAAATTGTTTGCTTAGTAATTGCGAAACTAATTTCATGGTTGAAATTTACGCGACAGATTGTTAGATACGCAATTCTGCAACTTGTGTTGCCAGGGTAACAAGATGTTCCATCTGTGTAGTGTCTTTTAGCAAAGAACATCTACCTGAAAAAATTAAGTCATAATAACATATATAGGATTCTTAGAATATTAAGGTTATCACGTTCTAAATAGCAGAGTTTTACCAACATTCACTTATCCTTAGTGGTTGGAAGGATTTCGACTCCTTATTGCTGACAATACGTCCCTGATTTTCAGACTGGGTGTGTTATGACCCAATCGATACATGACAAACGTAAAACTGCCTGACCTGGCCATTTCAGACAAATAAATTACAGTCTCCTTTGGCCATAAATCTTGTGTTTTCGACAGATTTTCAATGAAATGTTTTGTAAAGACATTCTGTAAAAGATTGTTTGTTTTATATAAACGAAGATGGTCGTAGCAGTTTCTGAATGGTTCGAATAAAAAAAACTGGACCCGGCATGGCCAAGCGTGTTAAGGCGTGCGACTTCTAATCCAAAGGTTGCAGGTTCGAATCCCGGTCGCACGAAACATGCTCGCCCTTTCAGCCGTGGGGCGTTGTAATGTGATTGTCAATTCCATTATTCGTTGGTAAAATAGTAGCCCAAGAGTTCGCGGTGGGTGGTGATGACTAGCTGCCTTTCCGCTAGTCTTACGCTGCTAAATTAGGGACGGCTAGCGCAGATAGCCCTCGAGTAGCTTTGCGCGAAATTCCAGAACAAACAAAGAATCGAATAAAAATAATGTGAAACTGTAATTACGGGTAAATTAGATTTAAAAACAAATCAAAAATATTCTTCGATATATTAAACTTCTATAGATTTAGTATTGATTTATTGTTATTTTCCCAATCTTAATCTCAATTTTAGAATGAAAGTTTGAAGCAAACGTCTCCTCATTTCGATTTTTTTTTTATCCAATCATCTCTACCAAATATATCTCTTTTTGTGCACTCGATAAGATGTATATTCCATCTTAATTTTGTTTTTCATTTCATTTCGAAAACGACAGAATCCGTTACAAGTTATCCACGTGATGACCCTGTTACTTCATTCGTGCGTTTACTTTTCCTGCTTTGAAACTGTCTATAGGCTCGGATAAACAAGTGATAAAAAATGAACTTATCGGTTCGACGTTGTCACAAACAATTCCGTGGGGTAAGAGAGTTCAGAGTTAAGGACATGTTTTGTACATTATTTATCTATTTCTAGGCACTTTAGAACTATTATTTTACAGTGTTTACTGGTTTATTCGAAGTAAAAAAATTCAAGAACTAAAATTATACGAAACTAAAATAATACGAAATCAGTGAAGTTTTGTAGCAGAAATTTCTTTAGAGGAA